>NC_137518.1:12035000-12057500 GCF_041902795.1 Electrophorus electricus | reverse complement strand
ATCGACAGCCAAGAAAAATCGCCCAACAAAACGTTTTAACCCAAATCCGACTTGGAAATAAGTGTTCTCTTCGACAGGGAAAAAAAAGAATTTCGCTACAAGCAAAAGTACATGTCATGCTTTTATGGGAATTTTGTTAAGACCCTTCCTGGGATCTGTGGCTGGATAATCTGTCTTTGATGTTCGTTTAAATAATCTCTCAACAAACTCTTAGAAAGTGCTGGCAGAAGTTTGGAGCTGTGTTTGTATACGTGCGTGACTGTGCGACCTCGGCTTCTAGGACCTCTGGGAAATGCCTGGTGATGTCAGTGGAGCACAGTCAGGAGTGTTGAGTGAGAGTGTTGGGACTGTGGGGTGCAGTGTGGGGATAGCCCTCTCATCACAGTACGGACAGAAGACAGCATGCGTTGGCATGGATCAGAGTGAAAGGTGTATGGAGACCAGATGGTGTGTCCGTAAGAGCTGACGCGGCTTACGGCGGGTGTGACGCGTGAGGCGTAAGGGCATAACTCAAGTGTGTTTGGACCAAGACAGACACACCGACAAACACCATGCAAAAATCAAGTGCGTAGTGCAATACAGTGGAAATGTAATGACGGGCCTTATATCCTCTCTCTCAAAACCCCAAGCACACATTTAGACATTCAAAGATCTGCTAAATACCCACATTCAGACAGTCCCTAAATACCTACCCATATTCATATGACCACATTTAGACATTCAAAGATCTGCTAAATACCCACATTCAGACAGTCCCTAAATACCTACCCATATTCATATGACCACTAAATACCCACATTCAGACGACCCCTTAATATTCACACTCGGATAATTTAAAGCCCTCTTAGCTGCTTGTGTGTGTGTGTGTGTGTGTGTGTGTAGAGCAGAGTTCACTGGTCTTCCACCGAGAGCGCTGCACTGTGTCATGCTGTGTTCACCCTGCCCTTACACACCCATCTAAACTCATGATGGGCTTAACGCAATCAGTTAACACATAAGATGATCAAAGTGTGTGAGGGGGGTTCCTACTTCCAACACAAAGTTCATGGGAGCTCAGAGCTGGACCTGAGACACAGTACCTTACATCACTGGCCTCTATACAAACAACTTACTAACTGTTAAAAAGTCCTGTTGGCTATGACGAGAGTCAGACGAGAGGACTGACCTACGACCCTGATGGACTGTGATCTCAAGGCACTCTGACCCGTGTTAACCCTTGTCCTTCCAGTGCAGCGCATCGTGCGGTTCTGGACACCGGCGCCGGACCGTGGCGTGTCTGAGCCTTGCTGATGAGCAGGTCCACAACGCGCACTGCGCAGAAGACCTGAGACCGACGGACGTGGAAGTGTGTAACACACAACCCTGCGAGTTCATCTGGGTCACGGGGGAGTGGACAGAGGTGAGGAATGAGGGCTGAGTCAGACGTGCAGGGCAGTAGAGTCAGCTGTGCGGGGCAGTAGAGTCAGAGGTGAAGTGCCCACAAGAACTGGAACTATGCTGATGGAAAAATCTTGACTCAGAGGCGTGTGTGTGTGTGTGTGTGTGTGATAGATACAGTGAAAGAAATAGGGACAGTTACAGTGATAGATGCAGGGATAGGTGCAATGATAGATACAGTGATAGGTGCAGTTACAGTGATAGGTGCAGTGATGGATACGGTGATAGATGCAGTGATACGTTGATAGATGCAGTGATGGGTGCAGTGATGGGTGCAGTGATGGATGCAGTGATGGGTGCAGTGATGGTGCAGTGATAGGTGCAATGATGGGTGCAGTGATGGTACAGTGATAGGTGCAATGATGGGTGCAGTGATGGGTACAGTAATAGGTGCAGTGTTTGTTGTGAATTGTTGATATTTGTGTGTTTGTTGTCACTCTTCTCAGTGCTCAGTCACCTGTGGGCGGGGCTACAGGCAGAGGCTTGTGTCCTGCAGTGAGGTGCATGCTGGGATTGAGAATTATGAGTATGGCCACCAGGCGTCATCTGGCTGCCCCGGCACCCCACCCGAGAGCTACGTCCCCTGCATCCTGGATCTCTGCCCTCCCACCCCCACCTGGAGAGTGGGCATCTGGGGGCCAGTGAGTGCTTCTGCCCCATCATTCTCCAACACCACCCAAATGTGGGTGAATATTAATTATAACATATAACATATGTAACATATATATCTCTCTATGCTGTATTTCAATTTTATCATATCAGTGTTGGTTGCCCATTTTAAAATGTCTTACGTGTGTGTGTGTGTGTGTGTGTGTGTGTGTGTGTGTGTGAACAGTGCTCCATGAGCTGTGGCCAGGGCTGGATGGTGCGTTCAGTGCAGTGTGTTTCAGCTGAAGGGGATGTCAGTGATAAATGTCCCCCCACCTCCAGGCCAGAGGGGCAGAAGACATGCAGTAACCCCTCCTGTAAGTGCGCATCCGCCATAACACCCTAGAGGAACCTAACCCTGTCTAAACCTAACCCTATCCTAACCCTAACCCTGTCTAAACCTAACCCTATCTTAACCCTAACCCTGTCTAAACCTAACCCTATCCTAACCCTAACCCTGTCTAAACCTAACCCTATCCTAACCCTAACCCTGTCTAACCCTGTCTAAACCTAACCCTATCCTAACCCTAACCCTGTCTAACCCTGTCTAAACCTAACCCTATCCTAACCCTAACCCTGTCTAAACCTAACCCTATCCTAACCCTAACCCTGTGAAAATTAGCACAACAAATATACCTACATGCATGACCTGAATTGAATAGTATCTCTTTCTCTCTCTCTCTCTGTCTTTCTCTCTGTATGTGTCTCTCTTTCTCTCGCTATCTCTCTCTCTCTTTCTGTCTTTCTCTCTCTCTCTCTCCCCTCCCCCAGGTTATCTGCCCTCTAGCTGTAGGGAGGTGCAGGTTCAGTCTGGTGTTGTGTCTGATAGTGAGCAGATCCTGAGTGTGCAGGGCAAAGCTGTTCAGGTCAGACTCTCCTACCACATGTGTTCACCACCAACCACGTGCACATCTGTTTATACAAGTGCACACACCTGCTCACACACGTGTGCTGGACTCATCTGCTTGCACACGTGCGCATTGCACATTTACTCACACAAGGACACATCTACTCACATTGGTGCATTTTTCTTTCTGGGTGTCTTCTCCCTCCCTCTCTCTCTCTCTCTCTCTCTCTCTCTCTCTCCCTCCCTCTCTCTCTCTCTCTCTCTCTCTCTCTCTCTCTCTCTCTCTCTTAGATCTTCTGCTCAGCGATGAACACAGACAGTCCAGCAGAATACATCACTCTCACGACGGGAGAGCAGGAGAACTTCTCTGAGGTTTTTGCATTCAGGTAAAAAAAAAAAAAGCCAAATTGAATTTCCAAAAAAACAAATACAGAAAAGTGTTGTTTAAAAAGAAAATAAAAAAATCTGTGTTATTTTAGCGTCAGACTTGGAAGTGACTGTGTTGGTTTAAGTGTATTTACAACTGCCAGACACAAAATGCAATGCACACTTCATTCTTATTTCAATGTTGTTGTTGTTGTTATTATTATTATTATTGTTGTTGTTGTTGTTATTGTTGTTATGGCTGTTGATTTCTGTGGTTAATCTGGTCCAGGCTGGAGGACCCCACACAGTGCCCATTAAACCTGAGCAGAAGAGAGGACTGCGCGTGTCGGAGGGACTACACAGCATCCGGCCTGTCCACATTCAAACGAGTCCGACTGGACCTCAGCCGGATGGCCATCGTCAGTGAGTCCGAGCTCTGCTGCCTCCTTTCCCATCCCATGCAGACATGCCAACATTCATTCACTAGAGCATTTCTGCGCTCCATGTGTATTTGAGCATCTGAGCTGTAATCCAGGACAGATTGGCCACTGCCCCGTCCTTGTGGATCTGTTTGATGTAATCCCACATAATCTGATTCACTAATCTGCTCAGGTCTGCGTGTCAGGTCTGCGTGTGAGGTCCGTGTGTCAGGTCTGTGTGCATGGTCTCTTGTAGCCACGGTTATTCAGTGCCACAGACGTCTTTGCATTTGGACACACACACACACACACACTGCTGATCTGGAAAGCGTTACCTCATTTGCTGTGCACCACATCTGGAGGAAGGAGGTAGTCTGGACTTCGCTAACCTCGCTGAACTCCCCAAACTTGAAACCTCTCAGCTAGTCTTACTGCACAGTCTCCATCTTTCAGCATGGAAATATGACAGACGCCTACTGAACCGTTCAGTCGGAAAAAAAGGATTCTGTCTCTCGGGTTTGGTGTAGTATTACCATCCACGCTGCATTAACATGCGGACTCGCATGAGAAGAGTTAATTAGTGTGGGTCACATCTCGTCAGCGACCCGCTGTCCAAACACAACCTCGCTAATCCCAGCCACCTCGCAGTCGCCGCGGCCATGCTAGAAAGTCGTGTTCACACGTACGTCACAGTCTTGCTGCTTTGATGAGAAACGGGTCTAGGTGAGACCTCTCGTCGCATGATTAGATTAGGGGAGAGAGAGAGAGAGAGAGAGGATGCCTAAATATAACATATGGTTCACACTCCAGAAAACTACAGGAAATAACTGAGTTGCAGGGTCGGGCCGGGCCGGGCCGAGCGGCAGTACTGCACGCCCTCGGGGGTGGGTTGGGACTGTGGCCCAGGGCCTGCTGGCATGCAGTGGGAGCGTGTGCTAAATGGGACGTGATGTACAGTGCCAATGCATTGAATAATTACCACTCTGTCTAACATCAGCGATCAGGCCTGCACAGTGCCCTGAGTCTAGCACAGACCCTGACCCCGCCCTCGCCCATGACCAAACCCCCACCTCTGACCCCGCCCCTCTGCGCCTCTGACCCCTCCCTTGGCATGTCTGGCTGAGGGTTTAATTAAGTCCGAGCACAAATGAGTTAATGGTTTTAAAATAGCAGTTCATGACCATTAAACCCGCCCACAGTTATAAGGCAAGGGGTCGATTGGTTGAGATGGCCTTTGTATTCCGTAGGGCTGTCCTTATGACACAGATGGAGTGCAAGCATCGCCATGGAAACAAGCGTCCAAGCTGAAGTGATGTGACTACACCACATCCACTAACACCAGTATCAGTATTAGTGATTCCTCTGTGTGTCTCTTAGTCACAGACTGGAAGTACGCATTCACTCACGAGGGCCACAAGGTCCCTTTCGCCACTGCGGGAGACTGCTACAGCGCCGCCCAATGTCCACAGGTGGGTATTACACTCCATAAGCAGGACTGGGAACATGTGAGTACAGAGGCTTGCACAGAAAGACAGAAATCACAAGAGAGAGAGAATTTAATAGAGTGACAGATATGTGAGAGGTGTGTGTGTGTGTGTGTGTGTGTGAGATTGTCCTCTCTGCCATATCTTTACCGTGCCCTGTCTCTAAAATAGCAGACGGCTGCCCAAGCACCACGCAAGCTGTCACACTTTAAAACCATCAGACCGTGCAGGTGCAGCCAATCAGACAACTCGGTGACTCACTGAATCTGCTTCTGTTCCATTTCTCCTCCTTTCGGGCTCATTGGCCTCCTGTCTCTCTCTATCAATCTATCTCTCCATCTCTCTCTCTCCTGTCTCTCTCTCCCTCTCACTCCCCCTCTTTGTCTATGTGTCTCTCTCTCTCTCTACCTCTCTCACTCTCCGTTCCACACTTGTTCCTGGGTCTGGACGGGGGTCAGCCTGCAGACAGTTGTCACCCCCAGGCTTTGGTCCCGCTGAGACCACCCTCTTTCCTCAGCCTGTCCCCTTTCTCGGATCTCCAGATGCAAAGCGCACATCCGCACATCACAGATGGATTTCGGCGTATCTGGCGTAAATCTGCACATTCACGAAATGTTTCGGTGTACTTCTACATATGCGCATTGTTGTTGTGAGTCCCGTGTACACTGTGTGCAACAGTAATGTTCTTTATATCTGAATAAGATTTTGCTGGGGTTTTTGGCCTTTAGGAAGAACTGACAGCACACACGCAGCCAAAATATTGTTCATGCTCTATATCTTCCCGTGAAGGAAAACCCGTGTTAGTGAAATGTCATTTAACCGAGCGGTTTCACATCCTCCGTGTTCACTAGCGCGATGGGTGTGCATTTTGCGTTATGGTCCTGAGCACGCCAGCATGGAAGTGCAGGGCCATGTTCAGCCGTGCGAGACGCTTGCTTTTCTGCTGCGTGCCAGTGCCATCTACTGTTGAGTCTGTTGAGAACGCGCACTGCCTCTGTTCTCCTCCAGGGCCGATTCAGCCTCAACCTGGCGGGAACCGGCTTCCAGGTGGCCGAAAACACCAGCTGGGTGTCCCAAGGCAACTACGCTGTAGCAGATGTCCACAAGTCTCAGGTATGCTGCCCGCCATTCCTGATCGCTAGAGCCGTAAACCCAGCTGTAGGGACTGCAGAGGGCCGTGCCCGGAGATGCGTCTGTCCAGTGAGGTCGCTGACGCTCACTGGATAAGGACAACGGACTTAATGTTGCTGCTGCTAACACCCTACGAAATGTCCTTCTGTAGGGCTGAGTCCTGGACTTTATATACAACATGCTTCTTGTTTCCTTTTTTGGCAGGCAGTGTAATAGCTAAAGACTCCATCATTTGCACAGCTCACGCTGGATTTACTAACCTTGAAGTTCTTAGGCTGCTTCTGTTATACATAGTTAAACACAATCTAAAGAAAATGCAAAGATACATGCCTAACAAAAGTGCCTTTAGGGCTTGTTTTCAATATTTTTATATTGCGAGTGATGATTTGGTTGTGTATAATATATGTGTGGCTCTCAGAACGTCAGCAGTATCGCCCAGGAGGGGTGGAAGTCTTTATTCTATTTTCCGTGTATTAGCTTTTTTGAGGTGCAGTTTCTCTCTTGTCCTCAGGATGGCAGCAGAGTGACAGGAACGTGTGGCGGCTACTGTGGCAAATGCACTCCGTCCAGCTCAGGCGTTTTCGTCCAGGTCACATGATGCCCAGGTGGGATGACATTTTTAAGGTGTTTTGTTGTTGTTTGTAGTTTTTAGAGTTTGCTCGGTCATGTTAGGCCATCTTTAAGATTTCATTTTCATCTTATATTTACTTGGGAAATAAAGCACGCTCGGAGTCAGCGTGGCTCTTCGAGGGTTTTCATTTTAAAATCAAACGTTTGCCTGCTACGAGAGCATCCTGGAGTTGATCCGCAGTGTCTGCCTCATTTTTATTTATTCTTTTTTTTGTGGTAGTTTTTCTTGAGGACTCTCTCTGCTGTCCCTCTCTGTGGTGCCAAAGAAAATGAAGAACTTCCACCAAATGTCTACTGTACATTTGTAAATGATTGAGTTGTATGTAATGTACAAAATGTGTTTATTTATTATAATCCACATTTATTTTTATACTGTATAATAATTTATGTGCTACATTTATTTGAACATTTTTGCCTGTTCACAGTGCACGACATAAACCGTTAAAGAAAGGTAATGATGCCATTGTTTAAAGCAGCTTGCTCGCAGATCTAGTGAGGTGTGTAGTTCTTTAGTAGTTCTTATGCACGGCGAGTCGTGCGTTGTGGAGTGGCGTGCGCGGGACCGTCATCCAGTAAGATCCTGTCTGAAACTGAAACGTTCGGTGTAAAAACCCTCAGACAGACCGTAGTGATCCTAAAAAGTGACTTTAATAAATGAGCTGTGTCTTCAACAAAAGTTCTGTGAGTTATAGTTCCCACAGCCCTGACCCTGTGGTTGCTTGATCTGGTAGGTGGAGGTGTGGGGAGGGGTGGTGGGTGGAACTGGGGCGTGACTCTAGTGGTGGGTGGAACTGGGGCGTGACTCTGTAGTGGTGGGCAGGACTAGAAGTACATCGTCGTGTTTTTTGTTATTGTTTTGTTAAGGTTTACGTCCACGTTGGGCAGGTCATTTGAAAAGTTTATTTCAGGTTAAAGACTTTTTTACAGCAAGCAGCTGTTGAAATCGACATAGTGGGCAGCTCTTGGTGAACACTGAGAAATCGGGCTGGAAACATGACCTTGGGTGTGTGGAGTTGGACCTATGGGGCGGGGCTTAGCTTGGGTGTGTGGAGTTGGACCTATGGGGCGGGGCTTAGCTTGGGTGTGTGGAGTAGGACCTATGGGGCGGGGCTTAGCTTGGGTGTGTGGAGTTGGACCTATGGGGCGGGGCTTAGCTTGGGTGTGTGGAGTAGGACCTATGGGGCGGGGCTTAGCTTGGGTGTGTGGAGTTGGACCTATGGGGCGGGGCTTAGCTTGGGTGTGTGGAGTAGGACATAGGGGGTGGGGCTTATCTTGGGGTTGTGGAGTTGGACCTATGGGGCGGGGCTTACCGTGGGTGTGTGGAGTTGGACCTATGGGGCGGGGCTTAGCTTGGGTGTGTGGAGTTGGACCTATGCGGCGGGGCTTAGCTTGGGTGTGTGGAGTAGGACATAGGGGGTGGGGCTAATCTTGGGGTTGTGGAGTAGGACCTGGTGTGTGTGTGTGGGGGGGGGGGTTAGCTAGGGTGTGTGGAGGAAGAGCTGAAGGCGAGGTTAAGCTTGAGTGTGTGGAAACCATAGTCATATCATAGGCAATGTTTCTTAAATATGAGCGCTTTTTAGGGAAGAGACACTCCACGGCAAGATAATATGCCCTAGGAGTGCTAGAAAGCAAGCCTGTGACATGGTCATTTGTCAAAAGACAGATTTGAGGTAATGACTCAAATTGACGCACTAATTAAAGCGTCATGCACTGTGCTTCGCCCCAGCCCCCGAGTACGTCCACTGCGTGGTAGTTAACCTCGGAAAATCTCTGTGCTTTGACTGTTTTTGTGGTTTTTTTTGTGTATTTTCAGAATACCTCACAAATGCTGTGCTTCTCTCTTTGTATTCTGTAGTTGTGCTTGTACTTACTTCTTTGTGATTTTGTCTCTTCTGACAAAATTATTATTTCTGGTTGTATTATTTTTATAATCTAGATACCAGGGTACAGCCTCTGTAATTTTGTTTTATTTTCCATGCTGATATAGAAGATAGATGTGTTTGTGTTGGGTGTTCCTCTGAATTCCTCTGATATTTACATTCTGATGTATTGCTGCGTCTAATGGTTCTATGAATATGGCTAATAAGTGTGTTAGAGGGGTCATCATTGCCTAGTGTCACTGTGAATTGTGAAACACTGGGATATAACCCCATTAAGGGTAGTATAACCCCATTAAGGGTGGTATAGCCCCAGTCAGAGGTGAGGAGTATAAGATCTGGATCCACTGTATAAATGATTCTTTGTGTTTGTGTTCTTAGCAAAACGTCATACCTGCCTTAACTCAAGAGATGGTGCTATTTACATTAGTTTATTTAATTATCATGTTAAATTAGGATAATTAATCATTAACATGATCATTAAATATTCATATTTAAGAAGCCTTACAATGTTTTTTTTTTCATGACATCCAACATTCACACTGATAATGAAAAGATAATTCTGGTCTTCCTTATGAAGTTCAGCCCATCCACGAAGAGGATCAAAGCTACAGGAGTATCTGCAGCATGTGTGTGCTGCACATGTTCATACATTACGGTTGTTATGAGAAATTAGCCATGAATGTGTCTGACTTTTCCACTATTTGGTCAGTGACTTTTGCCCAGTAATTTGAACCCTGGCGGTCTTGGCAGACTCCGCCTCTGTGGGCAGACTCCGCCTCTGGCTGTGTCATCTTCAGGACACTGAAGACATACCTTCTCTGGTGCTCACTCTCATAAAGGTCGTGGAACTTTCCTTTATTTTGGACAAGATCCTGATGACGTGCACAGCGCCGTTTGAAGGACCCGACTCAGACGCAGGGCTACGTGTTCCCTTCGTAGTGCGCGTGCCGTGTGCTGTCCAGTATGCCGATATAACTGGTTTACAAGTCTCTGTCGGTCCTGTGGAGGCTGGATGCAGTGTTCTGCGTTAACGCTCCCATTACGGCAGTGATAGGATCATTCATTCATATCTCCTTTTTTACTGATGTGCAGGTAAAATATTTTGAAGCAATATTAACCAAGCACATGGGATTTTTGTATTTATTACATTTAGAGGTGTATTTAAATTTTTTAATGAATTTATTGACATTTCTTTTTATGTCTGGATTAATCTGCCAATGTTTTTAAGCCAGTGTTCATATAAGCCTGTCTGTCTGTCTGTCTGTCACATCCTGCCTTGTAAACCCAGTTTTGTAGTCATACAGATTTGCAATGTTATGATTCATATATTGGATCACATAAGGGAATAATGTTAATGCAAATAAAACCAAACATGACGTGATCTGTTGGTTTCTGTGAGATCTCTCTTTCCCCCTAACGCTAGCATGTTGGAGTAGAACCTCCTGGGCTATGTTCAGGAAGCCGTGTGTGTTCTCGCAGGCCTGGCCGTGACGCTTCTCTGGTGCAGTATGGGTAAATCCTCCTTCCTGCCTCCCTCCCTGACCTTTTATTGAACCACACACTCCTTTAATGAACCACACACACCTATAATGAACCACACACTCCTTTATTGAACCACACACTCCCTTAATGACCCATACACTCCTTTAATGAACCACATACTCTTGTAATGAATGACACACACCTATAATGAACCACACACTCCTTTAATGAACCACACACTGCTTTAATGAACCACACACTCCCTTAATGACCCATACACTCCTTTAATGAACCACATACTCTTGTAATGAATGACACACACCTATAATGAACCACACACTCCTTTAATGAACCACACACTGCTTTAATGAACCACACACTCCTTTAATGAACCACACACTCTTTTATTGAACCACACACTCCTTTAATGACCCACACACTCCTTTAATGAACCACATACTCTTGTAATGAACCACACACTCTTTTATTGAACCACACACTCTTTTAATGAACCATACACTCCTTTAATGACCCACACACTCCTATAATGAACCACACACTCTTTTATTGAACCACACACCTATAATGAACCGCACACTCCTATAACATGACGATTCTGTTGTTCTTGCTGACGTCTCCTGTCTTTGAGAGCAGCAGGGTCACCCGTGATGTACTGATGCAGGTCCTGATCACCTTCACCATGGCAACCCCACTCACACAAGGGCAACTTGAACAAGTCCCGCAAAACATGCAGGTATCTGATTAGCCAGAGTCCTGCAGTCCTGTACTGGTTATCAGACACAAGTGCTTCCTGAAACTGCTTTATATTAGTCTGGTATTAGTCACCCGGTTCATACAAAACATACCCCACTTGGCCATGTGGGGGTGCTAGACTAAGTGCATTAAAGATTAGATGGAGGCAGAGATAAATATTCTCTAGCTGAATCTTTAAATGACTACACAATACTGTACCTACGGAGTCTGATTATAAATAAGAATATTGGTTTGTGAAATATCAATAGGAATTGCTTGTGGCTATAATGTTAATATTTTACCCTAAAGTGTAGTGTAAACATACAACAGGTTATTGTATGTGTTGAGAAGAAATTGCTTTAAAGATGGTATTTGGGGTGTGTGTGTGTGTGATTGCATTTGTCTATGTGATATTTCTTTTGGTTGTCTGTAGTAATGTGTCTGCACAAGGTCTGAACACAACACAAATAGACTCACCAGTACACACATGCCCATGCACAACCCCATGGAATGGTTTCAGACTCCAGTGATTTTCAAATACATTCCCAGACATTCCCATCGAGATTAAAGGAATTAATTCACTTCCTATTTAGGTCCAGACCTTCACCTTTGCACTGGGTTGTCACATGGGACCCTCCAACTTTTCTTGGCAGTTACAAGAATTTTCATTTCACATTTAATTTCCCCAAACGTGTCACAATCTATTTGTCTTTCCATAAGCCTATCTGTTCATTACACTGCGTTTCTTTAGGAGATATCTGTGATATCTGTACAGCGCTTTGGCTTTCCTTAGGAGATATCTGTACAGCACTCTGGCTTTCTTTAGGATATATCTGTAGAGTACTTTGGCTTTCTTTAGGAGATATCTGTACAGCACTCTGGCTTTCTTTAGGAGATATCTGTAGAGTACTTTGGCTTTCTTTAGGAGATATCTGTACAGTACTTTGGCTTTCTTTAGGAGATATCTGTACAGCACTTTGGCTTTCTTTAGGAGATATCTGTAGAGTACTTTGGCTTTCTTTAGAAGATATCTGTACAGTACTTTGTCTTTCTTTAGGAGATATCTGTACAGTACTTTGTCTTTCTTTAGGAGATATCTGTACAGTACTTTGGCTTTCTTTAGGAGATATCTGTACAGTACTTTGGCTTTCTTTAGGAGATATCTGTACAGCACTTTGGCTTTCTTTAGGAGATATCTGTAGAGTACTTTGGCTTTCTTTAGGAGATATCTGTACAGCACTTTGGCTTTCTTTAGGAGATATCTGTACAGCACTTTGGCTTTCTTTAGGAGATATCTGTACAGTACTTTGGCTTTCTTTAGGAGATATCTGTACAGCACTTTGGCTTTCTTTAGGAGATATCTGTACAGCACTTTGGCTTTCTTTAGGAGATATCTGTACAGCACTTTGGCTTTCTTTAGGAGATATCTGTACAGTACTTTGGCTTTCTTTAGGCGATATCTGTACAGCACTTTGGCTTTCTTTAGGAGATATCTGTACAGCACTTTGGCTTTCTTTAGGAGATATCTGTACAGTACTTTGGCTTTCTTTAGGAGATATCTGTACAGCACTTTGGCTTTCTTTAGGAGATATCTGTAGAGTACTTTGGCTTTCTTTAGGAGATATCTGTACAGCACTTTGGCTTTCTTTAGGAGATATCTGTACAGTACTTTGGCTTTCTTTAGGAGATATCTGTACAGCACTTTGGCTTTCTTTAGGAGATATCTGTACAGTACTTTGGCTTTCTTTAGGAGATATCTGTACAGCACTTTGGCTTTCTTTAGGAGATATCTGTAGAGTACTTTGGCTTTCTTTAGGAGATATCTGTACAGCACTTTGGCTTTCTTTAGGAGATATCTGTACAGCAATTTGGCTTTCTTTAGGAGATATCTTTGAGTTAATGTCAACAAGCAGATTCCAGAAGCCCAGCGAGCACTGCCACTGCGTGGGTGTAAGGACGAGAACCAATGTACATAAATGTCCACACATAATGCTAGCTCTGCCTTGCTTTATGAAGGTGGACCCTGATGGACTCCTGCTGGACATAAAAGATTTTCCCACTGAAACTGATCACTAGAAACCCTGAGTCTGCACCCGGTCTCCACTCATGTGATCCCTTCTACCCTACCATAATAGCAAGTGTTGTTTGGGACATCCACTCTACATGAACTAAAGGGGAACTTAACTGACACCCCCATAGCCTGCCGGGATGAGTCAAGAAAATGTCTGCATCCAATAATAATAAATCTATCTGATAAACGATGGATAGGCATTCCGTGCGTGCGTGCACGCACTCTCTCTCTCTCTCTCTCTCTCTCTCTCTCACACACACACACACACACACACACACACACACACTCTTCATATTAGCTCTGAAGGTTTACGAGGTGTCCGTGTGGTTTATAGGTAGTGCATTGTAACGGCATTGGCTGAGATGAGGCGGGGAGGGATCCGGAAAGCCATCGTTACCGTTCCGCCCAGGACCCCACAGTCTGCCTGAGAAGAGCTGGCCGCGCATGTGCGGAGATATCGTTCAGTTATCTTCCTTAACACTCGGTTTGCTTTCAGCCCACCCAAACTGACATGTTTAGCCGCAGCTCTAAGAGGAGAAACTTCAGCCGATCGGTGAGTAAAACGACGCTCCGGTATCGTTTATGGATGCGCGTACCTGCGCGCGTCTCTGACGCACCGAGGGCGGGCTTGCGCGCTCTGCTGAAACGCTCTTGTCGGAAAAATAAAAACGCCTGCACCTGCCTGGCGCGAGTGATCCTGGCTAAACTCCCGTTTCGATCGTGTGAGCTCGTGCATTTCAAACTTTCAAATGCATACGGTGTAAATCAGTTATTTAAGAGGCACACATGATGGCACATGACCTGCTCTGGGAGTTTGGTGGGAAACTTTACGACTTTGTGATGATGTCACCCCCTCCTTTCTGCTCTCCACAGTCTGCTACGCTGGAGGATGCAGACAGAGGCCAGCCGTGTACTGTGTGTGGAGAACAGTGTCCTGGCTTCATTGTGCACAAATGGAGGTAAAACGCACACGCACAGAAGGTGCCTTTGTTTATCTTGTATCGTGTAGACAGACTGATTTTATTGGTGCGTATAGAATGGTGTAATCACTCATAATTAACTCATTCACTCATTTGTGATTCACTCATTATTTTCTTATATAAAGATAAATAATACAGGTGACACTTAAGATCCACACAGCTGATTAATGGATAGTGTCGAATAAATCTGTACTCTACTCATATATTCAGTTACTTTTCAGGATTTGACAGTGAAATGTTTGGCCTGGGTTGTCCTGCTTTGTCCTGCTTTGTCCTGGGTTGTCCAGGGTTTGTCCTGGGTTGTCCAGGGTTTGTCCAGGGTTATTGTGCCGCAGGCTAGCTGACGAGCACGCCCTCCCCCACCTCAGACAGAGTCATATGACCGTGACGGGGCCAGGCTGGCTGTCGTGTGGGCGAGTGCGCTGGAAGATAACAGTGTCCAGTGCGCCGTGTGTTCACGCCGTTCCAGAGTCTGGAGCCACATTCCTGACCCTCCACATTCTAAAGCGGAGTCAGCCAGGAGGAGGTGGGGGGAGGGACTGACTCAGGAACAGCCGACAGACCAATGCCTGTTTGTTTAGAGTAGATATGAATAATATATAGACGTGCTGGGGAGGGTTGTGTGGAGTTTCATTGTATGCGTCAGGTCATGTCCAAATAAACTCTGATTAATTTGTGCCTTTAAGCCATTAAAGTTATGTGTTTAGTAGGTGTGGGTCTTTAGGGGAAATTCTACGGCTCGTGCAGCTTCACAGCTGTTGAAGTCTGTGCAGTCAGCAGCCATTAGGTGAGAAACACAAAGTCCAGCATTTGTATCCCCAAGACGCTGTTTGTTTTTAACCAGCAAGCACTTATGGAAACGGTCGTCTGGGTGACTGTGGAGTGGAGGCGGGGCTTGGTGGCCTAGGTGACTGTGGAGTGGAGGCGGGGCTTGGTGGCCTAGGTGACTGTGGAGTGGAGGCGGGGCTTGGTTGCCTAGGTGACTGTTAGGAGAGGAGAAGGCTCCTCAGTGCGTCCTCCGGTGCTGTAAACTATTACAGGGCAGCAGTCAGTGCTGGAATGTGGCTGTAATTGCCTTTCACAGTGCCACAATAAAACTGAAGCCTCATCCCAATAACCCCGCTGTAGATGTGTTGGAGAAAAGGATGTGTGTGTGTGTGTGTGTGAGAGTGTGTGTGTTCTGTCTGTGTGCTTGTGTGTTTTGTGTGTGTTTTGTGTGACTGCTGTGCTCGGTATGGGGTGACTTTATGGTCTTCAGTGCAACAGCATGACCTAGAGAGCTTTATGAAGGTAGAAATAAAGGTGTGTGTGTGTGTGTGTGTGTGTGTGTGTTTTCAAGAGACAGTTTGATGAGGTATGTGGCCTTGATTTGACCCCAGACAAAGAAAGATTAGAAAAAGCAGACAGGCAAATCGACGGACACACACACACACACACACACACACACACACACTGCTAACTGTTTGCAAGTTTAGAGTTCTTGTGTAGACTGCTGGTTACTACAGTAAGCAGATGTAGATGTTCCAGCATCATCTGGAGACAGAGGAGGTGACGTGCTTCGTGCTCTCCACAGCTGAGGGTGCGGGCTTATCTCCAGCGGCCGTGTTGTGCGTGAGCCCGAGTGCACGCGTGTGTGCAGGTGTTGTGTGTGAGCCCGAGTGCACGCGTGTGTGCAGGTGTTGTGTGTGAGCCCGGGTGCACGCGTGTGTGGAGGTGTTGTGTGTGAGCCCGGGTGCACGCGTGTGTGCAGGTGTTGTGTGTGAGCCCGAGTACACGCGTGTGTGCAGGTGTTGTGCCCGAGTGCACGCGTGTGTGCAGGTGTTGTGTGTGAGCCCGGGTGCACGCGTGCGTGCAGGTGTTGTGCCCGAGTGCACGCGTGTGTGCAGGTGTGTGTGAGCCCGGGTGCATGCGTGCGTGCAGGTGTTGTGCCCGAGTGCACGCGTGTGTGCAGGTGTTGTGTGTGAGCCCGGGTGCACGCGGTGTGCAGGTGTTGTGCGTGAGCTCAGGTGCACGCAGGCCATGGGAATGAGTCAGTTTACTGAACAGCAAAATCACACATACACACGCAGAGAAACCCAGCATGGAATTTTGTTAAATTAATACTTTCTAAATGTTGTCAAGATGCCTGAGACAAGTCCATTTGCCCCTGACTCTTCCTCAGTTCCATTTGCCCCGACTCTTCCATTTGCCCCTGACTCTTCCTCTGTTCTATTTGCCTCTGACTCTTCCATTTGCCCCTGACTCTTCCTCTGTTCTATTTGCCTCTGACTCTTCCATTTGCCCCTGACTCTTCCTCTGTTCTATTTGCCTCTGACTCTTCCATTTGCCCCTGACTCTTCCTCTGTTCTATTTGCCTCTGACTCTTCCATTTGCCCCTGACTCTTCCTCTGTTCCATTGCTGTGTGGACTGATGACCTTCTGATCTGCTGTTCTGGGGTTCTGTTCTGGTTTAGCTTACAATGAAGCAATATTTTATTTTATTGTTAATTTTGTTCATTTTGTGTTAGTGTTAAAGATAAAAGTCTGTACACACACACACCCACACACACACACCACACACACATACCACACACACACTGGCTGGTTGGTTTTATCTTGCTGAACACTCTGAGCTGAATTATTAATGCTCGCTGTTGGTTTGATTGATTTTCCTTTGTGTTAACGAGGCTGGTTACAGCCCGTTAGCATCAGTGCAGTGTGTGTGTGTGTGTGTGTGTGTGTGTGTGTGTGTATATGTGTGTTCTATCTGATCTGTGAGAACCACTCACTCCCTCACACCTGCTGCACCTTGCCCTGTTTACACTGACTCAGGATCAGTCTTGCTTGCCTAAATGCTAGCATTAATTACTGTTTAAATACTATAAACTGATTGCAGTAGAGAATTGCCTGCATGGGCCGCAGGGAAGCTAGTTCCACTGATCTCATGAAGTTAGTGCACACTGGGCTGCAGAGGCTAGTCAGTAATGATGCTAACCACACTTAAACAGGGTAAGTGAGGAGGCCGCCTCCTGTTTGGACCAATCGCAGTGCTCCTCACTGGAGCTCGTTAACGATGGGAGCACTCCGGAGCAGGAATGGACAAAGTTGTTGCTTATGCGTTGAGGTCCCTCCCGGATGAAACAAAGTAAACCAAAACAGGATGGATGAGGAGAGAATTGGGCAGAGGAGGCAAGGGAATCTTTATTTTAGACTTAAACTCACCTTTTTAACTTTATTATATAGTTGTGTTAAAGGATGTCTGTTACAAATGTACTTGGTTGTTTCATTTCCGTATTCATAACTAGTGGTTGTAGATTCAAATGTGATGGATGGATAGCAAGCTGCTGTCGCTGGGTCAGAACCATATCCCGGTTCTGACCGTGTGTTTGTTGTGGTGGTTCTGACAGGGTTAGGGCACTTGGGCAGGAGAGGGCCTTTGGAGTCTCCCCAAAGACGACATCTGGAGTCGCTGACGTCTGGCCTCCTGCTAACCTGATCAGGATCTGCATAACACTGCAGTGCTATTCAGCCTGTTAACTAGCAACCAAGCTAAAGCTCTTCATCACTGCTGTCGGGCGTATGAATGGACCTGAAGAGCAGAAGGCTTTTCAGGCGGACTGAAGGAGGAGACGAGCAGAGCGCACACACACACACACACACACACACACACAGAGAGACAGACAATCTAAAGAAAGAGCAGATGTGAATAGAGAGACCCTGAAACACACACACACAGACCCCGTGTTTTTAGACTGGTACAGCCATGGGGACGTCATCTCTTAACGGGTCAGTAAGTCACATGTTCTCCACGTGTGTCTGGGCTGCTGGCTAACACGCCAGCCCCACGTCGGCTAAACCGGGCCGCTCTAGCTGAGTTTGCGGGACCCTCTGTTGCTCTGCGGTGGTGTAAACTGGCCGGCCTCTGACCTCACAGATGCGTCTCAGGTCAACCTTTGTCATTCCCTGACAGCACTTTACCCTCACTGCTCACTCGCTGTAAGGGGAATTAGCAACTGTATGTCTGCCTTGGCGCATCTAAAGGCTGTAATGAGCTGTTGTTCATTAGCCGCGGTTGCTGCGGCGACCTCTGGGCTGGACTGCGGGAGCAGGAGTGGGCCAAGGTGTGAAGGGCTAGTACACCAGTGCACTCTGAAATAGAATGCGGATGAATTCCAGGAATCCGCCTGTTTCCAGATCAGATGACTCAGTGCACCTCCTTGGACTGATCTTGGATATGCTTCTACTTTTAAACTTCCCCAACACACGCACAGTGGCAGAAAAGCCACAAACTGACCTGAGACCAGATGTGAAGGCAAAACAACTGGCAGTATAGTTTATGGTTCTTATGAAGGACTTTAACTTGCTCTGTTATATAGTTGTAATCTAGTACAGGGAGTTTTGGACTATGTACAGAGTTTTGGACTTTGCCTTATAATCTATTTGTCTGTACATTAGAAGGGGAAATAATCTCTTGTGTTTAGAATATATCATATTATTAAAGGTGGGTACTCCGTGGAGCTAAGATGGCTATAACAGGAATATATATTTGTTCTCTTTCTCCTAAGCTGTTGAACTAATTGTGTGTGTGAGTGTGTGTGTGTGTGTGTGTGTGTGTGTGTGTGTGTGTGTGTGTGTGTGTGTGTGTGTGTATACACACATCGCCTCATCAAAGCCAGCAGCTGAGCCTCTGCCTTTGAACCTGGCCTTCACTTTACCTTTGAACTTCAAAAGCTGCAAGTTGTCTTGGCGACGCTTGGCCGTCCTTTCTGAATCTCCCTCTAAGATGACATCACAGGTGTTTGAGTAATGCTATGATGAGTTTTTGTGACGCTCATAAAATGTACTTTATTTTTATTTTTGAGTGTGTATTTTTTGAGTTTATTATTCTGAGTGAGAGTCTGTGAAGTGTCTCCATCTGTCTCCCCACATCCGACACACACACACACACACGCATGGCTGCATTGCCGTGTTGCTGTGTAACAGAAAAGTTAACGTATGTGTGTGTTAAGGTCTGGCTTTAACACACACAGCACTGATCTAAGATCCTCTTCACTTTCATCAAACTAATTTTTCTCATTAGGACATGCAAAGCAAAAACTGATCCTAGGTCAGTACTGTCAAAGCAGGAGCTGTATGAGTGGTATCGGAGGGAGAGAACCTCCTCCCCAGCCTGATGGGGAGAGAACCTCCTCACAGAGCCTACATAGTCCTAGTCTTAATCTACAATGGTCTTGGACTGTCCTACTAAGGGGAAAGTGTTCCCACTAAGGAACCGTTCAACACTGGGTTTTATCTGTGTCGTAGCTGTAACTTCCATATGATGATGATGATGATGATGATATTCTTAGTTCTTAAATGACATAAATGCAAAAAAAAAAAAAAGTGCAGGAACAGAATTTGTGCATGTAGTGAGGTTTGGTGAATTGGGGTGTGTGGGTGTGGTTTATATGCGCATGCTAACCTTACCTCCATTCCTGACTGGAGTGACTGCAGTGAGCAGACAGACTGCTCACGGTTATCTGCTCACGGTTATCTGCTCACGGTTATCTGCTCACGGTTATCTGCTCACGGTTATCTGCTCACGGTTTTCTGCTCACGGTTATCTGCTCACGGTTATCTGCTCACGGTTTTCTGCTCACGGTTTTCTGCTCACGGTTTTCTGCTCACGGAGTTCTCCAGAATAGTTGGTGAGACTGAGACAGATTAGTGATTATCTGACCTCAGGGGTCGGAGGTTGCACGGGTTCAGAGGGACCCCTGAAATGCTAGAAGTGTCTACAGCTGCTCGAGGCCCTGATTGGCTTTCTGTCTCCTCTCTATGTTTACTGACACCCGCTGCAGCCTGGCCCCTGGTGTTCAGCGTGAGGTGCTTTAGGAACAACTCTCCATTTGACTGATGGGATGATGAAAGAGTTCATAAGGGAGGGAGGCTATAAACACACTCACTCACTCTCTCTCACTCTCTCTCACTCTCCCGCCTTTCCTTCCTCACACTCTCTCTCACTCTCTCTCACTCTCTCTCACTCTCCCGCCTTTCCTTCCTCACACTCTCTCTCACTCTCTCTCACTCTCTCTCACTCTCTCTCACTCTCCCGCCTTTCCTTCCTCACACTCTCTCTCACTCTCTCTCACTCTCTCTCACTCTCCCGCCTTTCCTTCCTCACACTCTCTCTCACTCTCTCTCACTCTCTCTCACTCTCCCGCCTTTCCTTCCTCACACTCTCTCTGAAGGAGCAAACGCATCAGGTGCACTGTACACAGTTGTCCTCTAGGGGGAGCGGTGAAGGTTCTTAGTCCTAAACACAAGTATGTGCAATTTGGACGTGAGCGAGCACCTGTGTGTGCGAAACCTGTGGGCCAAAATAAACACCACGGCTCCCCGAACAACTTCAAAATAGTCTTTGATTTCTCTCTCTCTCTCTCCCTCTCCCTCTCCCCCATAAAGCCACCTACTCCTGGTCACACATGAAGTGTTGTAATTACAGTGCTGTTGGGGGCGTTGTTGGGGCCCCTGCAGAAAAGGGGAGTGTTTGCGAAATTACACA
Source organism: Electrophorus electricus (assembly GCF_041902795.1). Classification (NCBI taxonomy): domain Eukaryota; kingdom Metazoa; phylum Chordata; class Actinopteri; order Gymnotiformes; family Gymnotidae; genus Electrophorus; species Electrophorus electricus. Next base: position 12,036,849 of record NC_137518.1, on the reverse strand, counting down.
GCAGAAGTGCCACTCGTGAATCCTGTTTGCCTTTGCTCTGGGTCCCAGACATGCACAGAGCCTAGTGTGTGTTAAGGGGAGTGTGTTCCACACTAACACACTCCCAGCCCGCCCAGTCTTACACACACACACACACACCGCTTACCTGCTCACAGAGTCCTCTTACTCGCCATCAACTACACGACAGGAGGATTTCATATGGTGTGTGTGTGTGTGTGTGTGTGTGTGGTGAACTAGGAGCTGTTATGACTTCGATCTTGTTGCATCTGTTTTTCCAGCAGAGGGCGATGTTTGTGTGTGTGTGTGTGTGTGTGTGTGTGTGTGTGTGTGTGTGTGTGTGTGTGTGTGTGTGTGTGTGTGTGTGTGTGTGTGTGTGTGTGCGCGCGTGTGTGTGTGTGTGCGGCAGGTCAGAATGCATTGTTTAATTGGTCGAGTCACTAGGTCTGTAAACGATGTGGTATAATACATATGATCCATTATATGAATGAATACAGCAGTCTGGGGGTACAGGTTTCTGGATTGTATAGCACCTGATATATTATAAACAGTTTCTTTGTGTTCAGCGGCACATTTCGGTCACTTCATAGAATTATTTTGGATCAGAATCGCTCTGAGTGACTGAGGTTAGTAATGACCTGAATCTGATCCTAGATCAGGTCCTGAACAAACACCACAAGGACAGGCAGAAGTCATAGTCAGTGGGTGTGCACTTCAGTCTATCAGAATGAATTTCATACGTTTGCAGAAGCACAGCATGTGAGTGTGTGTGTGAGTGTGTGTGTGTGTGTGTGTGTGTGCGTGCGTGGACGAGGTAGGGAGCTCCGAATAGCATGCATACATCTGTGTGTTACAATATCACTCAATGTTAACTCTTGTTTTGTGATTTCTCTCTCTTGTTCTGTGTGTGTGTGTGTGCGTGGGCCATGCGCTGGTCGGAATGTTCAGTATGTCACGGCTGAAGAGGCAGCCTTGGCTGTTGTTCCCATCAATCCATCTGATAGGAGGGGCAGGAACACACACACACACACACACACACACAGAGGAAATGGCTCCTAATAGGAAAGCTAAACCAGGTCCAGGTTTCTGTGATCACAAAGTATGGAGGCCTGACTCTTCACGTGCGCGCACACACACACACGCACACACACACACGCACACACACACACAGGTTCTGCGGCCCACCCGAGGGTACAGTTACAGTGTGACAGTCTTTGCAGGAAGGTTTACTCTGTTTTAAGGGGTTGTACCCATGGCTGTTTCTGCTCTGCTGTGTCCTGTCTGCGTCCGGTCTTAACACTGTTACGTCTCCTTTTAACCCGAGGCACGTGCCCCCCCCCCGTCATGAAATGTGTCTTCAACTTAAAAGACCTCGGTCACAAGGCGGAGCTGTCACTTATCTGCCTGGAGCTCGTACACAGTCCCGAACCCTGGATCTGCCAGAGGTGGTCCAGACTTGGAGAGGGAGGACAAGGTTGAAGGGTATTCTGCCTGTTAAATCATCACTGCTGGTGTTTGCCAAAGTGTCTTCCATCTTTAGGCTGGTTTCCACGGCAATGCCACTGTTCACACTGTTCTGGCGCCTTGACAACCGAGTCTGCAGGCAACGAATGAGAAAAGGGAGGAGAGAGGTCAGGAAGCAAACACACACACACACACGTACACACACATGTACACACACACACACACATATACATACAAACACACACATACATATACACACACACGTACACACACACGTACATACACATGTACACACACACGTACATACATATGCAAACACACAGACACACACACATATATACATACAAACACACACACACGTACACACACACACACATACATACATACA
>NC_137518.1:12022500-12030000 GCF_041902795.1 Electrophorus electricus | reverse complement strand
GCGTCCGATCCCGAGCTTGGAGGGGCATTGGGCCTTTTCCTTTGAGCTGGAGAGGGAGAATGCTCTGATATGGGAGTCTTCTTTCCCTTGGTGTTCCCATACACGGTAAATAACAGGAAGTTGTATTATAAAACATCAACACATTTGGTTCCTCCATGTAGTCCTGACTTGGAGCTCGAAAGTGCAGCTCACTTTCACGGCACCCTCATGGCCCTAAGCCCCTCCCCCTGCACAAGCTCCTCCCCCAGGATCAGTCATGGGTAGTGGGCTTTACCACTCCGCTGACTAACGCGTTTTGAAAAAGGAATTAATGTCCCGCCGCTAGTGTGTTACCATCTGCATGGTTACTTCTGCTGAGACGCGTGTGAGAAGTGCCCAGTGTGACACGTGACCTTGGTAATGTAGCTGCCATATGGTGGGGAGGAACGCTACCAGTGAGAGAAACCTAAAACATCTATTCTTCATGTGTGTAGAGAAACCTAAAACATCTATTCTTCATGTCTTTTGGTTTAAGGTGCAATGTAAGGGGGTTGTGTTCCTCAGGACATGCTGAAAAGACCTATAGCTCTGTAACTATGCAACTGTAACTATAGCACTGTAACTATACAACAGTAAATATATATAACTACAGCACTGTAACTGTATAACTATATAACTGTAACTATATAACTAAGTATAGCTCTGTAACTGTATAACTGTAACTTTTTAACTATAGCACTGAAACTATATAACTAACTATATAGCAATGTATATAACTGTATCTATATACAGCACTGTAACTATAACTGTATAACTGGAACTATATAACTAACTATAGCGCTGTAACTATATAACTATATGGCATTGTAACTATATATTTATATAACTATAGCACTGTATATAATTAACTATATAACTAACTATAGCACTGTAACTACATAACCTGAACTGTAACTATATAACTAACTATATAACTATGGCACTGTAACTATATAACTAACTATAGCACTGTAAATATATAACTATGGCACTGTAACTATATAACTAACTATAGCACTGTATATAACTAACTGTATAACTAGCACTGTAACTATATAACTTGAATTGTAACTATATAACTATATAACTAACTATAGCACAGTAACTATATAACTATAGCACTGTATATAACTGTAACTATATATCTAACTATAGCACTGTGACTGTGATTGTAAATATATAACTAACTATTGCACTGTAACTATGTACCTGTGACTAACTACATGGTTACCTTCTCTGTCTGTCTCTAAGCTCTGTATTTAGAACCTGGTCTTGGATCGTGTTTCAGAAGCGTGTGTAAGACGGTGAGCAAGAGACAGGCTGGTGTAGGGGAGTCCCAAACTGCTTGGTCACTGGGCAGATGGGCCAGATGGTGTCAGGCCCTGCGCTGAGCTCTACGCCAAGCGGATTGGAGCTGCTTTATTAAACGTCACATCTAATCAGGTCTCCTTGCAGGCTTTGGGTGTCCTCCGGTGCTCTTTAGTGCACAGCACTTTGAAGTGTTGCGAACACCAGCCTCACAGCGAGAGCAGAGCAGCGCTACATCACGACCTGCACAGGTGGAGGGCTGGTGGGGTGGGGCTTTCAGTCTTAGCAGGAGACACATCCCTCAGCAAGTAGGAATGAATGAAAAGTGGAAGAATATTGTTCCGGCGGATGTTTGTGGGTCTTCATCGTGTGTGTGTGTGTGTGCGTGTGTGTGTGTGTGAGCCCCAGTTCCTAGTGGTGTGAATTAACTGGATAATTGCTGGCATCGAGGACAGCAGCCTGGGGAGAGGTATTTAGGTCTGACCTGTTGCTTGAGCACACACACACACACACACACACACACACACACGCACGCTCGCATATGCTCACGTGCGCGCACACAAACATGCACGCTCGCATGCACTCATGTGCGCCCGCACGCACACACGCTCGCATACCCTCACACACGCACGCACACACACACTTTGAAGTCCTTTTCCTGTTTACTTTTCCTGCTGAATTTATTTACATCTGTGAGGTTTTTAACCTTTGTAGTGCAAAACATGACCCTGTTTCTACTTCATGTTCAGGAGCAGTGATCCAGCACAGCAGTGCTTTATGCGGAGTGAGTTAGTAGCTCTCAGGTACAATCACCCCAGGCCAGAAATCCCTTATGTAGCCTTTAACTCCAGCTCCAACTCCAGCTCCCTCCTTTAATCTGGCACATTAAGAGGCAGGCTGTGTGTTAGTGAGTCTCTGCCTGAGGGCTTCCAGTGATGACTATCTGCCAGCCCTGCTGCTGGGGCATTTGGGCGAAGGGTAGATGTGTCAGGGCTCTGGTGCCTCGCAAATGTGTGTCCCTAACTGGAGATGCTTAGAGGGTCCGGTCGGATATGAAACCAAAGAACGAGAGTGATACGGTGAATGATGCAGTGAGCGAGACAGACAGACAGAGACGGCGAGAGAGACAGCAAGAGAGATAGCGAGAGAGACTTCAAAATCTTTAACTACTTAAGGTGTATGAAGTTACATTTTACATTGATCTGATGCTTTTATCCAAAGCAACAATTCTGACTGAACACATCTTGAGTAGTTGAGGGTTAAGGGTCTTGTTCAGGGACCCAAGAGTACTGGCAACCTTTTGACTACTGCTCAACAAGACGTCTATTGACCTTCAGGAGCTCACTGCCCTGCCAAGACACCTCAGTTTAGACTCACTTGGCGCCTTACTGATAAAAGTTGTCTTCCTATCTCCTATTACTACAACAAACCCAACGCACCTCCTGTTTCACTGGATTTAAATCTGTCTCTGTTTATATCAGTCCCTTCGACTGAGCTGATGGTGGAGGTATGGTGGTGTCTGAAGGGAGAATAATTAGTAAACCTGCTCATTTACTACCTGTCCTGCACAGGTTTTTGTGTTATTGTCTTAAAAATAATATAAACTCTCAGATTATGGCCCCAGGTACAGAATACAGCCCCAGGTTCGGATTACGGCCCCAGGTACGGATTACGCCTCCAGACACATATTACAGCCCCAGGTACAGATTATGCAGGGGAATACTAATGATTACAAATGGGTCTCTCTTCCTGTAATTAGTGGCTGGCATTTTTAAGTCTGAGTGTTGCCCTCTGGCATGTTGATCAGATATTCTTAGTTCTGAGGTAGATTACATTCATGCATGCTGGCTCACTGCCACAAACCTCAGATGTCTCAGTACCTAGCGTGGTTTTGACGGGTTTTTGACGGGTTTTTGATGTGTTTTTGCCTGTAGGCCAAGCTTCTGTCTAGGTAGAAAGAACACGAGTGTATTTATGTCACTCTGTGAAGCACATCTTGGAGTTCAGTCATTTATCCCCTACACTGATTATTTGTTTAGTTTCTGACTCCCAAGTACTGACTTGCTGGCTCATTCTGTGGTCCTGGCCCTGTTGTTCAGGGATGAGACAGACAATCATTCCAGGCTGCTAACTGTGTGTGTGTGTGTGTGTGTTCACATTTGCTCTACACATTATACATTCAGACACTGGAATGGACCAGCAGTTCAAAACACTCCGTTGGTTTCCAAGCGACTCCGCGTGTTTGGGTTACCCATGGGAGCCCAGCGCGTGTCTTTCTGAGCGGGTCTCCTGCTCGATGAGCTTCTGTTTGTTTTTGACCACCTTCCAGGGAGCCTTTGTTGTCAGCTGTCAGACATACGCCTCCCCCCCCCCCCCCCCACACACACACACTCCCCAGAGAAACCTCCACAAAAATCTGCATACTTTGAGTTTGGAAAGGATTTGGGAAGGATTTACATAACATGAGCACTGTGTCATGGCAATTAGAACCACATTTCTTTTTTTCTCATTGTTCACGTGCTGTCAGAAAATGATTAACCAGCTTTGTAGCAAGCAGGTAACACAGACAGAAGCCAGACTAGAGAGAAGAATCCAGGCAACCTGGGGCAGAAAAAAAACCATTTTGAAATTCAGATCTGTTTTCTTTCTCTCTCATTGGCTATGAATCTCATTTAGAAATCCATCTCCTTCGGCTAATGTCTGTGAGCTGCCGTCTGTTCACATACAGGCAGGTCTTGTAGCTGGGAATGGGAACGAGAATGGGAATGAGAGAGGCTACTTTGAGGGCTGATACGTTGTTTTCCCAGGTCCTGTTTGGTTGCTGTTGAATTCCTCACAGTATGATTGAGGATGGGTTCGAGAGTGCTGACATGCAGTGGGATTAGGAGAGAAGCACAGAGGAAGAGAAGCAGAGAGAGAGTTGCTATTGTTGTTTTGTTTGATTAGCTTTTATAGAAGATAAAAACAGTTAGTTTGTATATTAATAATACATTTGCATATACTGTATTGTTTTAGCAAGATGGTTATTTTATCCTGTCATGCCAATAAAGAACATTTGAGTTGCTTTGAGAGAGAGAGGGATACAACACTTTTTGATAAGCCTTAAACCGATGTTTTTCCTTAGCTACAGAAACCGTTATAGCATTGCTGTCACGGAGATGCCAAGATCCCATCTGTTTAAGGGGAAGACGATCTGTTTGGGTTTTGATTTTTTTTTAAACTGGGACACAAGAAGGTTTGTGTGTGTCGTTCACACGGAGGAGGATGAACGAGTCTGCTGTCCAGAAGGCACAGCTAACATACGCTCCGGTCCGAACCCACCAAAGGCAGCGCGTTCTGAGTGAGATTTGGGCTCCACAGGCGTGAAATGACCCCTTTTCTATAAATACTTCAGCAGCAGATAGATTACCGGAAGCCTCTTATTACTGGCCTGGTCAACCTGCTTCTAACTGCCTTCACTACTGTCCGGCATGGAGGAGATGAAGGGATGAGAGAGGAGAGGATAGCAGGGGGGAGGGGAGGGGAGCTGCTTTGGGGAGGGGCGGGAGGGGGTGTCGGGTTACAGCGTCACTTCCCCTTTTCCCAGCTGCCCCTGGATGCTCATTAATATTTAGTCGTTCCCCAGCAGCAACACACAGAGAGGCACCGCACACCGCACACACACACGGCAGTGTGTGGAGTCGTGACATGGGTACGTGTTTCAACAAAAAGCCCAGAACAAAGGGACAGGAGTGTGTGTGTGTGTGTGTTGTATGCCAGACAGCTGATGGAGCTTTGATCTCTTCTCCAAAGCGTCTCTCTCTCTCTCTCTCTCTCTCTCTGTCATATATGACATCTGTGTGAGTGGAATTGGATTTCAGAGAGTCTCCAGTGGTTTGCTGGTTAATGCATCTCCTGTACTTATCATCAGGAGCTGGGCAGAAGAATCAGAAGACCGAGAGGGAGGGAGGGAGGGAGGGAGGGAGGGAGAGAATGACACCGAGGCCGAGAAGGAGGGGAGGAGTCCTTCCTTCCTCTCTGCGTCTCGGACGAGTAAATGCCAGCTCTGCTGGACCGGCTCCCAGGGCCATGGCGGGGCCCCCAGGCTGCTGTGAGCCAGAGCGCTGTCTTTCCTCCCAGCAGTTCGACTTCATAAAGGTCTGCCAGGACTCCAGAGTGTCCTTAACTTCATGGTTACCTCTCTCTCTCTCTCTCTCTCTCTCTCTCTCTCCTTCTTTCAGTAAGTGCTATTGCTATGAGCATATCCATTTGCAGTATTACAGTGTTGCAGTAAAATAACATGAATGAACCTTTTACAACATTAAGGAAATGAAGAGCTGTGTGTTCATAATAATGAATGAGAAGGCACTGCAACTGGCAGGAGAGAGGTCAAGATGAGGAATGTAAAGAAGTGAAATGAATTAAGGAGAGGAAGAAGAAATATTAAACAGATAAATACATAAAGGTGTTTACAGGCAGTGCAGTAGTCGTGTGTGTATGTGGGGGCTTCTCACTTTCTCATGTCTCAGGTAGATTTGTCACCCAGATAAAGTGCTGCTTTCTGTCTTTTCTCGGACGGATGGTTGGTCAGTATTGGACTTCAGAAGTTGAGGTGGATCGCTGATGGTCCCACAGTATCACAGAGAGGTTGCTGTGTGTGTGTGTGTGTGTGTGTGAGAGAGAGAGAGAGAAACAGAATCACATGCTCTTCTCCTGAAGTTGTGTGTGCCTCCTGCAGTGAGATAATTGTGCCGTGAGCCGTTGGCTGTCCTCTTCTGGGTCCTGCTGAGGCCTGCATGTGTTGGACAGGCACTAGGGCCATGTGTTTCCCATCAGCTGGGCCGTCACGGGCCGCCGTGCCGACTGGCCTCACAGATGAGGCCCACGAGCACCGTGTGTTTACATGCCAGAAACCACAGAGCAGCTGAGCAACAGGCAAAGAATTCTTCTCATCTGGGGAGGTAGCACCTCCCACCTGTGACCCACCTCTGGCCTTGTGAGTCACCGCGATGGTTCTGGTCAAAGTGTCGACTCGCAGCGATTGTTATGGCTAACCTGACAGGGACGTGCAGTCGTATATCTCCAGAAATGGGACCAGGATCTGTGGAGTCTGGGAGTTTGCTTGAATCCTGCTGACTCAGCACCCCAGATATCGCCAGCTGGACGAGAAGGTTCCAGGCAGCAGGCGCGTGTGACGTAAGGATTTCTGGAAGCTTCTTTGAGTCACTGCTGTGGCTTGCTGTGCTTGGCTGGGGGCAATCGGGATTTCTCTAGAGCATCCTGATTCACGTGTGCAGTACTGTCTAAGATACCCACAATGCACTAGGGTGTGTGTGTGGGGGGGGGTGTGAAAGAGAAGGCATGAAAGCAGAAGAGACTCGACTCATCTGAGTGAATTAAGAAAAGGTCATGACATCTTGCTGTTTTTTGTCATGTCTTTTTTCTAGACGTTAACGCTAGCAGCTAACAGGCTCTCTGTACCGTGAGCGCTGGGCTGTAGCATCTGCTTCTGACATCAGGACAGACGATAACCAGCCGTTCCCCAAAGGTTAAACCTCACATTCTGTTTAATCTGATTGGCAACTGAAGCAAAGCCCCTGATCTGAGAGTGGTTCGATTGGTCCTCTGGGACCTAGAAGTTCATTAAGGTGCTGTGATTGACAAGTGGGGGTAGTGCTGTGCTCCCAGGAGAGATTTTGATTGGATGGCTTTGGTACCACTATGATGGAGAGGCTACAGTGGATGGAGGCTGAGCTGTCTGGATGGGCTGTGAATTCCATATGATGAAATTCACTGAGAGGGCAGAGCAGTGGGGGGGAGGTATAGGTGTAAGTTTAGGTGTAGGTGTAATATGGTGTAGCTGTGGTGTAGTATAGGTGTGGTAATATAGTGTAGGTGTAATATGGTGTAGGTGTGGTGTTGGTTTAGGTGTAATATGGTGTAGCTGTGGTGTAGTATAGGTGTGGTAATATAGTGTAGGTGTGGTGTTGGTTTAGGTGTAATATGGTGTAGGTGTAGTAATATAGTATAATGGTATATAGGTATAATACAGTGTGGTGTAGGTGTAGTGTAGATGTAGGTGTAATGTGGTGTAGATGTAGGTGTAATGTGGTGTGGGTGTGGTGTAGGTGTGGTAATATAGTGTAGGTGTAATATGGTGTGGGTGTGATGTAATGTGGTGTAGGTGTAATATGG
>NC_137518.1:11995000-12015000 GCF_041902795.1 Electrophorus electricus | reverse complement strand
TCGGTCCGTCTGGGTGTGTGTCTGTGGGTGTGTCTGTATGCGTGCATTGGTCCGTCTGTGGGTGTGTGTCTGTGGGTGTGTCTGTATGCGTGCATTGGTCCGTCTGTGGGTGTGTGTGTGGGTGTGTCTGTATGCATGCATTGGTCCGTCTGTGGGTGTGTCTGTATGCGTGCATTGGTCCGTCTGTGGGTGTGTCTGTATGCGTGCATTGGTCCGTCTGTGGGTGTGTCTGTATGCGTGCATTGGTCCGTCTGTGGGTGTGTGTCTGTGGGTGTGTGTCTGTATGCGTGCATTGGTCCGTCTGTGGGTGTGTGTCTGTGGGTGTGTCTGTATGCGTGCATTGGTCCGTCTGTGGGTGTGTCTGTATGCGTGCATTGGTCCGTCTGTGGGTGTGTCTGTATGCGTGCATTGGTCCGTCTGTGGGTGTGTGTGTGTGGAGGTGTGAATGTCACTGCACAGCATTATTCTGCCATTTGGGCCAGTGAAGCAGGTGAAGCAAGCAGGGTTCTGGCTGGTCTGGGATCAGATGTAAGAGACTCACGTGGCTACATAGCACTTATTAAATCATGTTCTGCTGGTCCAGAATCAGGCCATGAATACGAGGACTATGAAATTATAGCCTTATCAATCAAAGGGGCACGGTTTGAGCAGAGAGGTGGGGGGGGGGGGGGGGTGGAGAGAGAGAGAGTGAAAGCAAACAGCAGGAAAAATGTGGGAAGAACAGAACTAGAGAGGTTGATGAAGTGAAGAGACTGAACGGGAGATCAGGCAAACTGCCCAGCTGCCCCGGAGCTGATGAATGATGCTATAATTAAGCATCCCCTTTCTCTCCCTCTCGCGCTCTCTCTCTCTCTCCCTCTCTCCCTCCCCATCTCTCTCTCTATCTCTCTCCCTCCCTCTCTCTCTCCCTCCCTCTCTCCCTCTCCATCTCTCTCTCTATCTCTCAACCACAATGTAGCCTTGGCACAGAGAACCCCACTCCATCATATCATGCCAGTAAGACCAACCAACCACAAATGCATTCACACACACACACACACACACACACACACACAAATGCAAACATTCTTTGGAGAATAGCGTTCTGTAAACCACCCTCATGATCAACAGGCCCGGGGCACTGAAAGGAGCTGAGAGAATGGTGTGTGTGTGTGTGTGTGTGTGTCTGTCAACAGTCCCTCCCAGACTGAATCAGAAGAGGCCATTTTGACAGTGATGTGACCACAAAATTGGTAAACAGCAGGAGACAGGGGGAGGGGTGTCATACAGGGGGAGCATGATGGAGAAGTCTGAGTGGCGTTGGGGAAGTGTGCGTCCTGCTGGGGAGTTTCATTTGCTCGGGAGAGTTCAGCAGGATCGCTCGGTCCGTGTGAATTCTGACACTGCGCTGTTGATCACAGAGCCGTGGACAAATCACGAGTCCCAGGCCTGGCAGCAGGCGTGTGTGTGCGTGCGTGCGTGCGAGAGAGAGGGTCTTACACAACACTAATACACACTTTCCAATCTTTCTCTCCACTTCCTTGCGAAGGTGCTGCACCATCTGTGGTGATTCCTCCATCCTTTATGTGCAGTTCATCTCCGTACAAATGCACCAAACTCACAGACGTGACTGTGCTGTCAGGTCATGTATAATTACAGAGCTGAACATGTATGATCTCCATAGTTTTGAGGTTTTATGTTCCTGATCATTTTTATCTCGCTGTAAACTGACGCTGTGCAGGCAGTTTGCCAGGCACTCTGTCTAATCTGATCTGAGATCAGGTCCTGGCTCAGCCGTGCGCTGATACGAACCATGACAACATAAGTCCAAGACTGGAGGTGTTCCACGCTCGCGTACCCGGCCCTAGGAACCACACCAGCACAGAGAGCACAGCAAAGCCACACACCATACTGTCCCTGTCTCTCTGTGTCTCCCTGTGTCTCCCTGTGTCTCTCTGTGTCTCCCTGCCAGGACTCCAGGATGTGCTTAACTTCAGGGTTACCTGTCTTCTGAACTCTCTCTCTCTCTCTCTCTCTCTCGAGAAATAAATTGAGATCTGACAGAGAGGAGAGAACGTGTGTGTGTGTGTGTGTGTGTGTGTGTGTGTGTGTGTGTGTGTGTGTGTGTGTCTGTGTGTCTGTGTGTGTGTGTGTGTGTGTGTGTGTGTGTGTGTGTGTGTGTGTGTGTGTGTTGTTTATAGCCATATCTTTCCCGGTGGTGTTTTGCAAGTCTTGTTAATTTGGCACTCTATAGCAGAACTGAGCATCTCTCTGTCCCCGCTGTTGGTGTTAATGTTGCGCCTCTGTGCTCTAAATGAACAGAGTAGGTGTGTGCGCGTTTCCGTTTCCCTGCAGTCACCGCACTGGTCAGAACTCCGTTTCCCTGCAGTCACCGCACTGGTCAGAACTCCGTTTCCCAGCAGTCACCGCACTGGTCAGAACTCCGTTTCCCAGCAGTCACCGCACTGGTCAGAACTCCGTTTCCCAGCAGTCACCGCACTGGTCAGAACGCCGTTTCCCAGCAGTCACCGCACTGGTCAGAACGCCGTTTCCCAGCAGTCACCGCACTGGTCAGAACGCCGTTTCCCAGCAGTCACCGCACTGGTCAGAACTCCGTTTCCCAGCAGTCACTGCACTTGACACTTGCGCAGACCTGAGCAGGCTCAAAGCACTGCATTGGTTCAATGTGAATGTGGAACTGGGATGAAGTCTGTTACATGATGGTGTGAATGTCAGACGCTTTGAGCGATGTATCTTTGAGGTGTCCCCTGAGACTACTGCCGTATCCGCCTTTTCCGGCTTGTAGTGAAGTGTGAAGTGAGTTTTTCTCTCTCCCTCTCTCCATGCGATGGTCTCACTGTCTGTGTGCCCAGTAAAAGTAGAAAAATACGAAATACTCTTTGAAGTAGGACAAAGGCCTCAGATTTGTTGCCCTATAAACCCCCCCCCCCCCCCCAACACACACACACACACACACACACACACACACACACAGGCAGAGGCATATTTATAAGTCTGGAGTTGTCAGTGTTGGCACATTTCTAATTTTGCCTGTGAACTGACATCAGTTTTACCATCTTTTGTAAATAATTAAGAGAAAAAGATGCATACAGTCTGAATCTAAATCAGCGTTGTAGTACATCAAAATAAGGTTCCTAGGGTGTGGGTGTGTGTGTTTGTGGGTGGACGGGTGTGGGTGTGTGGGTGTTTGTTGGTCGTTTGTGTGGGTGTGTGTGTGGGGGGGTGATCATGGTTACATTTTCTCCCTGCCTCTGTGCTGATGTCATCAGAACAAATCTGATCCCCCACATGGCACTGTATGCAGCTGAACAGCCCTTACACACACACACACACACACACCCCTGCCATTCCTCCCTTTGGCTAGTTAAAAGGTTGGGAATGTTTCTTATGGGTCATAATGAAGCAAGTGAATGAGTGAACACTGAGTCTGTCCGCCACACTCCCTCACGAGATCTGCTCAGCTCACCGTAACTGGAACTACAGGACATTTGTATTAGCATAGTGTGCTCTGATTTATCCAGTCTCTCTCTCTCTCTCTCTCTCTGGATGTGTGTGCTGTATACACACATATCTAGGAATTTATTTGCACCCCAGTGTGCGTTCTCTCCATTTGCAAACAATTATTTCCCCAACCTCAGTGTTACACACACACACACACACACACACACACACACACACACACACACACACACACAGGGAGCTTCCTGTGGCTCAGAGAAATGTCTGAATTATTCATAATGACACTGAGCTGACGTTTGCATGCAATGATGTCTCACCCATGGTTATGCTCGCTGCACACACACCACACTAATCAGCCACACACACGCACACATGCATGCAGCACGGCCCGTTATCTCACACACATTTAGTAGCATTTTCTCATTTTACTAAGAATCATTCGGTTTTCCTTTCCAAATCACACAGTTCTTCCAAACTTTCTCTCTCCCTGCATCTCACACGGCACACAGTCTTCGCTGCGCTCTCCCTCTGTAGGTCATAGCGGAGGTCATGGCTTTGCTCGGGTACTGCGCTTATCCTGCGGATCAGTAATTAAGGTGTGATGGAACAGCAGGCTGACTCATCTATCCGGAGTCCTCGCTGGACAAACTACCGCTAACTGCTGTCAGCAAAATAGTGCACTCGGATGAACTGAGCACAGGAAAGTTTGAACGTCCAAGTCGTCGGAGTCTCGTCGTAGTTGTGAAGATTGTTGTGTGCTTGAGTCTTTTCTGCTGTGTGGATTTTTTTTCTTCTTTCATTAATTTCATTGCTTTATTTCTTGAGCCGCTCACAAAAAAAGACAAACCCCTCTCATGGGATTGTCTTTCATCTTTTCTCTCTCTCTTTCATAATTTTCATCTTCTCTCTCTCTCGGTCTCTTTCTGCATCCAATCAATTTCAATTCAATATAACTTTGTCTCAGAGACAATGTTGTCATAGCGCATCATCCTCACACTACAAGCACAAATGGCTATATTGACAGAGGAATGCCTATATTGACAGTGGGTGTGGCTATGGTAACTGTGGGCGTGGCTATGGTACCTGTGGGACTGGCTATGGTAACTGTATTCACAGTGCAGATATTGTGGTATTTTGTACAAAGAAAAGTGTGAGTCTGTCTGTGAGTCTGTGTGTATCTGTCAATGGGTTAACAAAGGATCTGACAAATTTGCCCAGGCAGAGATGTGTGGCATTCCTCAGCTGGGGTCTAAAACAGTGGTGTGTGTGTGTGTGTGCGTGCGCGTGCCTGCATATGTGGTGTGGGTGTGGGTGTGCATGTGAGAGTGTGAACAGTCTCCATAACTCCTCGTGAATCCAACACTGCTGTGCACAGTGCAGGCGGGCACCACGTAAACCCCCAGACACATGCGTTTATCTTTTGACTCTGCTGGAGCAACATGTAACATCTCCCACACTTCCAGCCAGCCTGCGTTCTTTCCATCAGGGGAGATTCAGGGGGGTCTGGGGGAATGTTTCCATGCCAGACCTGCCGTCTACTGGGCTGGAGCCCCCTCGGATCCCAGCCCAGACTGGGCTGCTCTGAATGCAGCTGAACGCAAAGCCGACCAGATCAATACCCTGATGTGTTGCAGATGTGGGTCTCTAAGGAGACGGTCTTGCGCTCCTAGTGTCCCCGGGACCATGTGACTTCTGGAGGCCAGTCTCGTGGGGGGGGGGAACCTGGTCTGCATGTTTAACTAATGTAGCTTTTGACATTACCAGCTTTCTCGCTCTGCAAACCACTGCTGTATCTTAACCGTATGTGCGCGCCACACGCCTTCCCAACAACAGCAACAGCAACAGGAGTGAAGCGGTGGCCGGAAGTAATTCATTTTCGAGCAGATGTGGTGGCACGAAGCGATACCAAACTAAAAACGTCAATGTGAAACACACGGGCTGGCAGGTCGGTTAGCTATGTGACTACTTAATACGCTATAATTGTAGTTATAGAATGGGAAGGTCATCTGGCTATGCGTCAGTCACATGCTCGTGTGGCGGCGCTCGTTTGGAATCTAGTGCACGGCGGGAGACGCTGCGCAGTTTTCCGGGGGTGGTTTTGAGGTCAGCCCCGAGGTCCGTCCCGTGCTGAGGCTGTGCTCGGCATGCCAGACCCTCCCCGGATGTACACGAACCGTTTTTTATTGCAAAAGGAGATGCGCTTTGTAGCCACATCGCACCTCTCACCGAACTCGTCCTTTGAGGAAAACGCGGAAGGGCTCGCGCTCGCGGGCATGCTAAACCGCCTGCACCTTTCACTCCCCTGTTTCTCTTGTGCTGACTTCGTTTTTATCCCAGTTATGTGACTTCGAAGTCACCTTTTTAAAAGTAATTTGGAACACTTAAAAAGGTCGCTTTAAGTACGGTTTTAAGCTTTGCTTTAAAAAAAAAATCTATGCGTTAAGTCAAATAGGCCTGTAACTTCATCATTAGTTCTCTTACATTGCATACAGTTGTAATGTTACTGTTGGTGACTTTTTTATTCACGGTTCTAAGGCTGGTTCATCATTATAATGAGATGAATAATTATTGCAGTCTTTACATTTGCATGGCTGAAACGACGGCTAGAGAAACCAATCCCTGATAGACGCGTGGCGCGACAGTGCACTCTGAGCAGCAGACACACACACACAAACAATATCATCATATTTTAACAGCAAACTTCCAAAACGGAGCAAGACTACTGTTATCGCAAAACATCAAATCTTACGAGGGGCGGTGTGCGTGCGCATGCGCACGTTTCTTTCTGCTTCTATTTTAGTCCATCCCACACACACACAGTAGGGGGTGAAATAACAGCAGGGATTCGTCACTGCAGAATTAAAGACTAGCCTCTCTCCCCAACAGCCATGGAGGCAAATCTGGGCTATTTTAGATCTCAGCAACATTCACCCAGCAATTAGTAGGATGAGAAAATATCCCAGAAGAGGCAGGTGCACTGTGTGTGTGTGTGTGTGTGTGTGTGTGTAGGTTTGTCCTCCTATGACCATACACTCCTGTTCTGGGTGTGTTCCAGCTTAGATACTTAATCTATGGATCTGCTGTGCTTGTGGAGTGTGACTGGATCAGAAATTGCCATTATGGTTAAATTCTCTCTGTCGCTGGTTCCTCCAGCCTGGGGCATAACACCCATGCTTTCCCTTGTGTGTGTGGAGTGAGACCCCCTTGCATGCTGAGGCAGAACAGTCTCCACATATGATCTCTGGCAGTGCACACACACAGTGCACAGAGGTGTGGTGCAGGGCTGAAACACTTCCAGACTGTCACAGAGAGCTGAAGAGGGTCTTCTGTTTCCCATATGTGGTAGGCCAAGTTCAGACTTCTGATCCCAGCTCAGCTCCTCCCATCTACAATTGCGCAATTCATTATGGTATGAAAGGCAAAAACTGATTTGAGATCAGTTATTTCAAGAAGTATGAAAACTGTGATTTTCATTAGAGTAGGACCACTGTTCTGTGGACAGTCTCAAATAGTAACTTAAGGTACTTGAGGTCAGCCAAAAAAACAGGAAACCTCCTTGTGGATCAGCAGTCATTCACTGAAGGGGTTTCTGAATGCAAGCCAGGCATGGTGGGGTTTTGGCCGTGTGTGTGTGTGCGCGCCCTGTTCTCCCCTGGCTGGGCTGTACAGCCGACCGTCTGTCTGAGTGACCATGAGACACAAGTGTGCTGTCAAGGGCCTGCTGCTGCTGCTGAGAGGCTGTGAAATATTTTTCCAGCGCCAGGTCTGATCCAGCGCCAGGTCTGATCCAGCGCCAGGTCTGATCTAACACCAGGTCTGATCTAACACCAGGTCTGATCCAGCACCAGGTGTGCAATTGCCAGCTATCCCTCACTGCAGCCTTGCCCTGCTCTCTGACCATCGGTCCATCCATCCACAACAAATATACAAGACAAAATGGGCGTGTGTGTTGTTGTATGTGGGAGGACTGAGTGTGTGTGTGTGTGTGTGTGTGTGTGTGTGTGTGTCTCTGTTTTCCTTGTTGCCTGGTGCTCAATCGGTGTTGGTGTCTCTCCAGGTTGTGTTCTCTCTCTCCAGGTTCCAGCAGTGAAAGAGAAATAAATAGAGGCAATACAGCCTCAAATAAGCCAGAGAGAATGTGTGGAGACGCAGGGGAAGAAGGGTGCGTGCGTGCGTGCGAACTCCCCAAAACCACAGTCTGGCTGAGTACTCACTGCACCATTAAGGACAAGGTCATCTGTCTATAAGAAACCAAGAAGCAACCATCTGTAATCTTATAACAATCCCTTGCCAAATATCCCTCGCTCTGCCTCTCTGTCTGCCTCTCTGCATATGGACTACCACGAGTCTGCTGTTTGTGTCTTAGTCATTTAATCTTTGTAGACACAAATTTATAGAGACATGAAATTGTATTTGACCGTTATGTCTCTTAAACAAGCACTGGGGTCCTCAGTAACATGTGTGTCAGAAGCTGTCTGATCCACCCTTAAAGGTTCTTGACAGTGCAATCTAATGTAACGCTGTCATCCTGGTCTGACGCTCTGAAATGTCAGCTCCATCAGTCTTTCGGAACCTGACGGCACATCGTGCAGTTTGCCAAAGACGCCGCCGGCCTCGTGCCGACGTCTCGGGGGGGCTGAGGTTCCTGGAGCGCGGGCACGACGGAAACGGCATCGTTTCTGGAGTGAATCTAATTTCTCCAGGAGATGAGATGCTCTTGGTGGATGATTCTTTCTCTCTCACTCACACTCTCTCTCTTTCTCGCCTACTGACCTGTTTCAAAAGGGTGGGTCTCTGCTCTTTTTTAGTGCTGCAGAAAATTCAGGTTGAACTATAATCTCTTATTTAACACACACACACACATATGCATGCGCGCACACAGATAGAGCGTGTCCTGTTAATCTTTGCTTCCATCACCTCCTGGGCTCTGGCTTGTTCTGGCACACTGGGACTCTGCGGGCTGAAGTGGAATATCTGTGTGTTTTTAAATCCTTCCTCATCTAGAAATGCTTTAATGGGATTGTTTTATTAGCGGTTATGGCGCTGGTGTAAGCCTGTTCTGCTGCCTGATGCTCTTCACTGAGAGCGCTTTCATCTGGTAGAGGAAACATGACATGTGTGAAATAGATAATCCTCATGTGTACCACAATCAGAGTCGTTTCAGTCGCTATTATACAGTCATCTCAGAACTAAATGGTTTTGTGCAGCTCTCTGGAAAGCTTCGCACCCTGTGGTTAAAGGTCATGAAATGGGCCTTCAGATCGGTGGATGATGCAGCCTGTGAGGGGATTTAAGCGGTTCTCCAGCCTGTAGTGGTTCATGGTCAGACGACGGCCCGTCGCAGTGCTTCTAGAGTATCATGGCCAGTTGTCATTTGTGTTGCCTGATTTTCTAATAGTGGCCATAAATCACTGAACTACGTGGCGGCCGGGTCCAAATGTAATATTTCTGCATCTAAAACGGCCGGATGGAAGTGTGTCCTGGCTCCAGCTGTCCTCCAACAGGAAGCGTGTGTAGTTCATTGCGGGCTGGGGTCACACCCCTGACTGATAATACATTTACCAGAGTACCTCTGGACCTGCCTGACTCCCTCTCTACCAGTTTAAATCTCTCTCTCTCCCTTCCTCCTTCTCAGTATACCAGTCTAAATCTCTCTCTCACTCGCTCGTTCACACACACACACAAACACACACACACACACACCACTGGTTGGTCCTATCTGAGTCCTGTCTCTGTCCTTGGGAATGCTCTCTGGCTCAAGCAGTCTCCCCAAACTAAATATTTAAACAGGACATACTTCTGCCGTGGTTTATTTAACTTTACGTTTGGACTGCAGCTTTTAAACCATTAGACCATCAGCCAGCAACATGGACAGTCCCACCCAGGACACTGAGACACTTCCCTCTTTCACAAATGCCTGCTGCTGTAATACTGCATTTTTCTAACATCTCTTCTGTTGTAGGTAAAAGTCACTAAGCAGCTCGATTCTCTGAAATGTACAAATATTCACGATGCGAAGGTCTTCTCTCCAGGGTCTGTTGGTCGACAGACGTAGTGATGCTCCGTGTAAACAGTGTTGGAAAATGACTCCTCTCTGCACAAAAGATCAGGCGCATGTGTCTCCTAAGGAAAGGCCTTGCTATGCAGCCAATTAGGAGCAACATTGGGAAGCTTTGGCGTGTGGATCGCTGCCCATGGCTGGCTCTCCGGTGGATAGCCAGCACATCTACTGTCAGAGCAAAGCACTGTGGAGCTTATGTGTGACAAATGGACACACAGATCCAGGAACAGAAGCCCCTGTATTTTATGTCAGTGTATATATTCAGACCTCTGTATGATCTCTCTCTCATATATACATAGAGAGAGAGAGAGAGAGAGAGAGAGAGAGAGAGAGGGAGCACTCTGAACAGATGAATCATCATTGCGGGTGTACTGAGTGTTCTCTATTTATAGGGGCACTTTATTGTTCTCTCAGAATAACTCGTGCTCTTCATCAAATGTCAAATATAATAGTACAATGTAAATTATGGCTCTAGCCCACTCTGTGTTCCATTTCGCACTTTGAGGTCTTCCTCTGCTGGAATCACTGTGCACTTCTCCCCATGCGACTTTAAAAGCACCGTGACCCAGTTCCACTGGTGTGACTTCACGGCAAGCGGCGGTTGACCAAGCCTCCGGTGCACGAAGAAAGAGAAGGACTGAGGGAAAACCTTCCCATCATGCTTTTGGAGATGTTGTACGCTCTTTAAATCGATGGCATGATGGGCGTGGCCTAGCACACCGTCCCCACAGTGGACAAACTCTTGCTTAAGTGGGACATGACGAGCAGAAATAGCCATGTCCCTCAAGAGCCTCTTCACAAGGTCATACGAACACTCCACAGAGAAACCCACCTCTGTGTAGTGTAATGAATGACACAGCCCCCATCTCTCTGACAATCCACTCTCTCTCTCTCTCTCTCTCTCTCTCTCTCTTTCCCTCTAGCCAGAGCAGTAGTTAACCAGAGTCAGCAAATTGAATTTCAAGCGAGTCTCTATCATTATTCCGCTCAGTACTTAAAATGCAATTTTATCCTTCTGGCTGCGTTAAGCAGGTCTACTTACTGTATAACTCGATGTGAAAGTGAGCGCGTTTACTGAAGCGCGTGGCCAGGCCACTGGCTGCCTTTGGTCCTAAGCGCTGGACTTCTGGGAAGTCCTTTGAAAAAGGCAGATGAGCTGAGGATTCAAACAGTTTTGAATGTGGATTTCCGTGTTCATATTTGTAATCTTCCTTCAGAAGAACTTCAAAGGCTTGGGGGTGGGTTACCCTCATCCCTTCCAAACAGAAGAGGGCCCATGCAGGACCAGGAGTGTGGAACAGGTCTCTGGATTCAGACCCTTCCTTGGTCCCAGGACGCCGTCTGCTTATCTGGTCCCAGAGATGGACAAGAATAGGAACATGAGCGTCCTTCACTAATCAGCTGTTGTGCGGCTCAGCTGTTGTGGCGCTGACTTCGACCTGACAGCCGTCAGCATTTGTTTTCGTAACACGAGTTTGGGTGGAGGACCGCAAAATGCACGAAGATGGCGAAGGTTGTGTTTCTTCACTCCACTCCACTCCACTCCAGCAAGCATTGGCAGAGTTTGCATGACACGCAAGTGTCTTATACTAACTCTTGGGAAGACTTTCATAAGCGTTGGACAGCACGTGCGCTTTCACAGGCGGCGGTTTGGTGGGACTCGCGGCCATGCCCGCGTGCGCGGGGCCCGCGGCTGTGACGAGCGTGTTTTTCGGCACGGCCTGAAGCGCGCGGGCGCGTAATTGATAGCGCTGTGTTTGTATAGGGTTTGGCTCGCGCTCTCGCGGTAACGGAGATCCGATGGTGGATAAGAAACTCACTCACTCACCCCCACGTCCAAGAAAGACGAAGCACCCAACCTGGGTGAAACAGCTCGCTTTACACCGAGTTTACAACAGGTTTTTAATTGGTCATTTATCCACGGATACACGTTTTTGTTTCTTGTTGCAACCTGATGTCGCAGCGTTCCAGTCTTTATGGTGGTGCTGAGTTACCTAAAGGCCCTTACCGCATACTTTTTTTCCCCTTTTAACATGCATCATCCGCAGTATATTACAGCGCTTCATATACTGCCAAGGTTTTCTCGCTGGGTGACTTGGAAGATGTGCAAGTTGACGTCCCGTCTAATAGCGTTTTAGGCACGCTTGTTGCGGCTGTTGGTGAGAATAAAGTGGTCAGAAGATGGCTCAGAGTAAATCAAAAAACAGCGCATAAAGGAATCAGGTTCGTCCTCATCCCTTGTTCGTTTGTTTACATGGATACACTGAGTTAGCCTTTGAAATCGTGTTGAATGGATGTAGAGTGAAATAATGAAGACCGAGACAGGCGTCTTCACCAGGTCTTGTTCTACATGTAGGCACTAGTTGGCACAGTGTGTGAATATATTTGGTAGAAAAGTGTCGTAAAATGTGAAAACCTGAATACACACAAGGCTACTTGATAGAAGCTTTGCTCTAAAAACAAATCTAGGACTTTACTCGTGTTCTGTGAATGGACCAAAGGGTTCGCATGTTTAACCATTTCTATCTTATACGTAACTACAAATGTAAAAGTGAAAAAAGCCACTCTGGCAGTTGTAGCGCTCCATTATTTACAGAAATTGCCGTGCTGCTCTCTGCCCCGCGTATTGTGCCCTGCCCCGGGGCGCTACAGTCTTGGGGAAATTGACTGATTTGCATGCAAATGATTCGAAAGCGCCGTGCATTCAGCGCGCTAATGACACCAACGCGGGACGCTGACTTGCTGACATCACGCTCGTGGCCCATCGCGAGCTCAGTCTCCGCCGGCCAGACGAGGCGAGTGCACGCACCACTGCGCTCCCGGGCTGTTTCTCGGTACGCCGTCGCACCGGAGAGTTGTCCCGCACGACCCAGCCGCTTTTTTCCTTATTGCAGCCAACGGCCAGGACGCGGCCGCCGTCCGAGAGCATCAGAAGTTGAGACGTGCGTCGCTTGGACGTGTTTCCTCGCGCGAATTCCGGGTGGTCTGCGAATTTTGTCTTGACAAAGAAGTGCGGGGCAGACGGTGAAGCACCGTGGCGAAACTCGGAGAAGACGCCGGACCGTTGTGGTTGTTGCGTTTAGATTTGCTGTCAGTTCGCCGAAATGTGGAAAAACCCAGATTAATACCAGGCTGATTCCGCGGAGTAACGTCTCTCCGCCGTGTTCACGGTAAACGGTAAGAATTCACTTCGGATTGCATTTCCTGCATTAAAAAAAAAAAAAAAAACTTTCAGCAGGCTACAAGAAGGATGATGTTTGGCTTGATGAATAACACTGGATTCCGCGATTTAGTTGTACGAAAGAAACATGACGTTGCTTAATCTGTTTCTTTTTTCTACCCCAGCCCACCTCACGTTTCCCCGACTCTGTAATGGGAATGCAAGCCCAACTATTTAAACTTGACCGGGGAACCCGTCAGACCTTTTGGACGTGTTATGCGGCCGGATTGCGGGACAGGGGCCGTCAACTGCCTCCTCTACCACTGCTCTGCTTTTCTAGTCGCTGATGGTTGGGAATCGCAGTCACTCGCTCAAGTTCCTACTTGCGCTTTAGCTGTCCGTCCGTGCTTGTGTTGTCACCGCTGAAGATTTGAGTCCGTTCTACCCAGAGGGGCTCATCCGTGCTGACCGCCTCTGTAAGTCGGATTAAGTCTTTGTTTTCGTCGTCTTGTCGCGGTGCTCTGACCCTCCCGAGGATTGATCGAGTCAGGATCGGGCACTTGGGATTAACACACGGACGGACTAAGTGTGAGCGCAATGTATCTTTTAGAGTGTATTTTTTTTGGGGGGGGGGGGGGGGTCGTTCCGTCCTTCCTTCGGTAACAACGATATCGCCGTTAAATGCGACACCCCTTTGCTAGATCATCTTAAACGTTACATCAAACAGAATTCATCTTATTTCACGGCGCCTGGTCAATTATATCGATAGATTTTTATCGATCCCCGCCCACGACACCGATGTCCCCGTACAGGTCCCGAATTATTAGCGTCATATGAGTACAAATTTTAAATTCCTACTTTATTATTATATCGTGTCGGTGTCCACGCCGACCGCGTACCGGACTCGGTAGTGTCCGAGTGAGTTTAGAGGGTTCTGATTATTTGTACAGATGGAAAATGTAAACGTTCAAAGGCTGCTGGCAAATAGTTTTCCCCCTTCCGGGAGTTCTCTGATTTTCTTCTGCAGGCTGTGAGTTTTTTTCCCCCCCTTTCAGTGAAATACAAAACATGAGCAGATAGGCAGCAAGCCGTTCTGGGAGTAGAAAACCTTGAAAATGCAGCATATATACAGATTTGGGAGGAAAAAAACTTTCTCTCCTTTCTTCTCTCTCGCGCTCTCTCTCTCTCTCTCTCTCTCAGCTCCAACATGAAGCCTGTTTCATCTGCACAGATGTCAGTAGTCTGTCAGAGGCATATAGTGTACCCCTCTCGGCTGTGTGTTATGCATACACTTCTGTCACCTGCTTGGGGCACGTCGTGGCATTTGCATGTTGCCCGTTACCCGGGGCGTGTGTGTGTGTGTGTGTGTGAGAGGTTCAGCGGATCATGACAGATTGCAGCAGGTGGGCACACCCGATAATCCCTGTCCTTTAGAAGGTGTCGCATGAGTGCACCATAATTGCATCCTAATAATAAGCCTCATTATTAAGGTTGATTGGAGGTGATATTCCATCATATTTAACAGCGATTAAGCCACACGTGCCTCTTCCTGAATCTGATGCCCATGTGACCACTGTCTACTGGAAATTAAGACTGATCCGCTCTTCAGGTTTCCTGCTCTGGGTAAGGTGGCCACGGAACTCTCCGGGAAAACTGATTTCAATGGACTGGGTTTGCCACCCTTCTTGCAAGTCTAATTTTGGAACAGACATTTCAGGTTAGAGGTGAGTAGTCTTGTTTGCGTCCACCAGCTGTACGTGGGTACTTAGCTAAGTGTTGGACTTTTAAATCTGTTCAGTGTGTTGATCAACTTCAGTGTCTTTGAGACGCACATAATGTGTCACGCCTCTGGGCCTTGGGCCTTAGTGAAATACCACCAGCGTTAGAAAAATGGCAGTACACCCAAGTTTCCTGTGAGGTGCTGGGCTTCCCCAAGTCGGAGCAAAAGCCAGACATCTGCTCCTGTCCAAATAACCCGAACGGGCAGCTATTAGGGTGGAACGTCGGCTCGCCTTGTGCTTCCGTGGATAACGGTGCAGCTCGGCGCCTCGCAGGCATGGCACAGTTCCTGAGCAGCTCGGCGGTTGATGCGGCGTGTCTGTCTGGCGGAGCTCTTCCTCCTTAAAAGCTCTGGCTTTTAATTGACAGCACATTCGGGGATTCGGAATTCCGAGTGGAGGGTTTTTGGGCTTGGGAATGCGGGTGGGAGAAAAGCACAGGGCGTAATTCGGGAATGCCCCGGCTTTGAGCATGCCACAATCCGTCCTGGAGTGAAGAGCGAGAGGGACGACACCTTCGGGAGAGAATTCCCCCTTGTACTCCGCTCTTGTGCGGTTTTTCCACACAGCTGCTTGGCCCTGCCTCTCTGATGCAGAGCAGTCCTGGCTGAGTCCCGGCAGAGCTTTCTGGAGCTTCGACACTTCCAGTTCAATGACAATGCGTCTGGGTTTGTCCGTGCTGTGGCGGTTTCCTTTCAACATGCATCTCTTGGATCCTTTTGGACTCGGGAAGGAACGAAGCGGAACCATGAGCCTGAGATGAGACTGGCGAAGCCACACATTCTTCCCTTTCTTTTTTGCCTGTTCTTTGCGTCATCCCCGTGAAGTCGTACTACGGGCACAGTCCATAATCCATTGAGTGGCTTGTTCCGTTAATCGGGGACACGCCAGGTATTATGGGGAGCCCTTCCGCCTTGACAGGAAAAGGAAGGGGTGAGATCATTCCAGTCAGTGCCAACCACCGCCGTGTCGTCGGTGTTGAAGCATTCTGGGGTGGCTTAACCGAGGCCTTCAGCACTTGTTCAGGAAACAGTGCGGCGGATAACGGTGAGTGGAACCTGACGGGAACTGTTAGCACGGTCTCCCTCTCCTTACACGTGTGCTGGCGCCTGATTGGCTGGAGCGTTCGTCTAATCAGATCTAATGCAGAAGCTGTATGTCTGGGTTATGGGCCCACAGTATGTTAGTATTGGGTAGTGGTGTAGTTTAGTGTTTTTAGAACCTTACAACATTGAGCCCTGAATGGTTGGAGTTCACCCACAGTGCCTCTGTGTTCCACCAAAGCCTTTATCAGGACAGTTCACTTTATCACTGTACAGGTGCGCTTGTCTCAGAGGGACATATGGATGCATGTGTTTCTACACTTCATTGGCTCTATGTGGGGTGTGTGTGTGTGTGTGTGTGTGTGTGTGTGTGTATGTGTGAGGCCGAGGCCGAGGCCATCATCTGTCCCTGGTGCCCCCTGCCCTGGCTGCCTGGCGAGTGTCTGAGGTGCTAATGGGATTGGCTGTGAGCAGGACTCTTGCTCAGCCCCTCCCTCTGAGGTGGGCGGGGTTAGAAGATCGGGCCAGCTGCCCTTGAGCGCAGAGAGAGGGGATTGGCACAGCCAGTGTTGCTTTGTTGGAGACTAACCAGACGTAAAGTGTTTGACACTGTGTGTGTGTGTGTGTGTGTGTGTGTGTGTGTGTGTGTGTGCGTGCGTGCGTGCGTGTGTGTGTGTTTGCTTGCTGATGACACAATGTGTTGAGGGTTTTCCTGGGATCCAGAAGCTCACCATACTGTAGCCAAATGTGGCCATGTTGACTGGTAGGGGGTGGGCAGACAGGTGTGTGTGTGTGTGTGTGTGTGTGTGTGAGTAAAGGTTCACTGTAACCTGACGCATGCAGTGTTTTGTTTTTTTGTCTCCCAGCAGAACATACTGTACGTGCCGCGTGGAGGCCTGGAATGTGATCTCACCCTTTTTGTGTGTGACAAACGGGTTTAGTGAACTGAGCTCTCAGCAATCCTACCTTTCTAAAACCAGCTATTGAAAGAAAAGGCACGCTGGGAGATTCATGTTTGAGTAGTTTAAGAGTGAGTCAGCATTAAAGGTGCTTTTCTGGGAACTGAACAATCACCATGGCAATTGCTGACTTCTGAAACTTGTTACCGTGACAACCTGAGCTGGTCTGTGCTTATGACAGCCTTTGGTTTAGACCACGCAGCACTCGCGATTGTGATTTTGTAAGAAAACTTCCATCTCCTTTCTGCTCTTCGTGGTTTTGGCATTCGAGTCAAGTCCTTAAGGTACTTCGTCGTTACCTTGGCATTTTCCATCTGCACTATACTGCCTCCTACTGGGCATATGTGGTCTATGTGTTCCTCCCTGTTGCATTTATAATGACCTGGACAGAGTAATAATCACCTAGGAAGAGATGGAGGATGTGGAGTGTGGGGGTGTGTGTGTTTGGAGCTGACATCACCATTGATCTGGTTTTGGAGCTGGCGTTTGGGAGCTGACGTTCTGGTCTTTCAGTTGCGTGGCTGTCAGCGTCACATCTGAGTGTTGGCTGCACCTCCCTGCGGAGGGTTTGTGTACCTGCGGTGACCCTGGGGTCTTCTCTGCTGTCCCTGCAGGAAGATCTGTGTGCACTGCCAGTGTCCCCGCGAGGATCATGTGGTGAGCATCATGCCCCTGGAGATGGAGAAGACCGTGTCCAAGCTGGTGTACGACTTCCAGAGGAACTCCACGTCGGATGACGACTCAGGCTGCGCTCTCGAGGAATATGTCTGGGTGCCTCCCGGCCTCAAACCCGAACAGGTACATGCACGCGCACGCACACACAGGATCTTATTGTTATTCATTTCTGAGTTTCCCACACTTGTGCATGGAAAAACAGACCTCACACCTGGAAGTCAACATTCCTGTACTCTTTGGCACAGATGTGGGTACACCAGGCCTTTGGGCATCACACACTAAGACCCCCACAGACACCACGACTGCTAGGGTGTGTAGTGGCTTTACAAACAACAAATATGTCCACAGTAGCTTATTAAAGGCTTTTAAACTTCAGTACTTCATAAATTATTACACTGTGCTGAAGGCTGTTTTGAGTAGAAACCAGTTGTAAAACAGCAAGCGGACATGACGTGAGCGTCTCACTCAAGGGCGTGACGTTTAACTACAGAGCTGAGATCTCCTCCACGGGATAACGTCCTGAAGCGGTTCCAACACCTCCCCACGTTCGTTCCACTTCCCTGCTCCTGCTTAAAACAGCACTGGGAACATCTACACAGCTGTAAAGCCTTGTTTTGAATTCAAATACTCATGAAAGTTTGTGGTGCTTTACGACAGCCGCGTTCTTTGTCTCCGAGCGTGCGGCGTTCGAGCCGTGAGCTTTACGAGAGCGCTGGTGATCTCTGTGCTGGCCGCGTTAATCCTGCAGAGGTTCAGGTTCCAGTATGCTCGGGAACCAAAGCAGGGCCTTTATTACTGAAGTGGAGAATCAGATCAATAACCAACAAGCTCCACTGTGTCTATTTCGAGGGGTCAGAGGTCAGCATGTGCGGTCGATTGCCTTTACTCATGACTGCATACTCCCACCTAAATGAGATCAGTAACCAGTATGAACTGAGGCAGATTCACTAAGAGATACAAGTTGGTTACCTGGAGCACAATGAGCTCGGTTTATCAACCGGGTGGGCGGCGACCATTTCTAAAGTATGCATAACTACAGCCAGTTATGTTTAGCCATTTATTAAGTATATATAACTACAGCCAGTTATGTTTGGCCATTTATTAAGTATGCATATCTACAGCCGGTTATGTTTGGCCTTTATTAAGTATGCATAACTACAGCCAGTTATGTTTGGCCATTTAATAAGTATGCATATCTACAGCCAGTTATGTTTGGCCATTTATTAAGTATGCATATCTACAGCCAGTTGTGTTTGGCCATTTATTAAGTATACATAACTACAGCCAGTTTTGTTTGGCCTATAATCATAACTGATATGATCGTTTGGAGCAGTTTCCAGCTTGTTGTAAAATCCCAGAGTTTACACAGCGCCACCACAGTGTTGTGGCATTCTAAGTATGTCCTTCCAGTATTGAGTGCAGCCCTCTTAACGTGGGCAGATGGGTGTGAGGAAGTTGCCGGGATACAAGAAGTCCTGAGTCTGTGCGTGTTATTAGCAAGACATTCATCATTCTCTGACATGTGCAGTTTTCACTCGGAGACAGCAATAACTGGAGGCCGTGAGGGCAGATTTAGGACACCCAGGCATACTGCCGTGAGGGGAAAAGACAGTGAGCTTTCTCCTGCCATCGTCCCTACGCGTTTGCAGGTGGGATCGCTTGGAAGCAGCGGGCAAGCAGGAAAATGCCCCAAACAAAAGCAAAACTGGCACTGATCCCGAACAGACGGAACTTTTAAGATTCCAGCAAGCCCTCGCTCACACGATGGATATTAGTTTAGCGAGCCAGTTCTGTTGTCTTAGGACACCCCCCCCCCCTCCCCGCCCCCAGTGATGAAGGAGCAGATTGGTTGGACGAAGGCTGGAGACTTTTATTATTCAGCGGGCTGTGTAATGCTGCCGGTTGTGTCAGGGGAACGTGTTTGATCCATACTTGTGCGGGTCTGGTTGGCTGAATGCTGTCCCTTGACGCCCCACACTAAAGTGCAGAGTGGAGTGTCTTCTGTAGGCTAGTCATTAATGTCTCTGACAAAGCGTTCCCCAGGACGGAAAATACCAAAGTGGAAAACTGAGATGCAAGACTATTCCATGCCCATCCAATGCCTTGACAATATGGTAATGCAGTTGAAGGAAGCGTCAGGATACAGAGGATATGGGTTAAACACCACTGGTTTTCAGATTTGGCTGCTGGTGGTATTGCATGTGCTATACTGGTTTCTGCCTGGTTGTTGTCGATTTATTTATTTTTTGACTAATTTATGTTTGATCTGATTGGTTAATATATTATAATCTGTATCAAGAAAAAAATAGAATTGGATTGTTATTAAAGGGAAGTATCTTGTTCCTGAAAAACAAGATGTCACGTACTAAAGCCCACTGCAGTTAGGAATATATAATGAATATTCATGTAACTCTAGAACTGGGAATTTTTGTTCTAAGAGCGTCCTTGCCCTCAGAGGCGCTTTGCTACACGGCATTATGGGACTGCCCTTGGATCCAGAGTCCTGAGCTATGCACTGCGGTTGCCAAATCCCGTGAATTCCAAGCGGGTTGCCAGATCCCTTTCCTCTGATGACGGTTGTTTCTGCGTGCTGCTTGCGTGCATGTGCAACGGAGTAGGCGTCCGTATTGGTGGAGCTGCGTCCGTGTGTGTCCGAGTGTTGGTGTTGGACGGGAGCGCCACGATTTATTGGGCCGTTTGGCTGAGTTTTCAGAAATCCCTCAGCCGACGCGGGACCCAGCTGCAGCTGCACCCTCGACAGAGAAGGTTCTTTTTTCCCAGAGTACTCCCAAAAGCGTTCCTGTTTGCCATGAAGGACACATTTCATATTTCAGAGGATGGGGAAGATGGGAAGATTACAGACAG
>NC_137518.1:11825000-11990000 GCF_041902795.1 Electrophorus electricus | reverse complement strand
TTTTTTTAAGGAGAAAATTGTCTAATATTAAAACCACTGAAGTTGAGATTCACTTTTGCGAGCGACTGGGTTATTTTTTACTCCAGTTAGGAGGAAGAGACCTACACAATTTCCTAAGCAAACCTAAAACTCAAATAAAATAAAACATATATCAAATAGATACAGAAACAAGGAGATTAATGCCAAAACCCCTGCCTGCATATTCCAAACTGGGGGGGGTTTGGAGGGGCTCTTTAGATTAAAGCTCTCTGGGCTCAACGCTCTATAGGCTAACGCTCTTTTTGTGATGGCTGTGTGGTTTCTGTTTGGGAGGGGGAGTGTGTTTTTGGAGAACTCTTCAACCCCACGGCTGCGTGGTACCTATTGTTCAGCACTACAGTGGGTCTGTTCTTCATGAATAACGACTCAGTTTCCTCCAGGACAATGAGAAAGCTTGAAATGTGTTTAAAGACATTCCAAGAAGGTCCGAAGCCGTGGTGAGGCGAGCGTGCGCGGTGGGCGGGGCCTCCACACAGCAACACACCCTCCCTGATGCTCTGGGTGAATTGTTCCAGCCGTGTTTGGCACGTTGTTCAGCACACATTTTCGGTACGGGGAGCAGAAAGCCGAGCGAACGAAACCTATTAGGAGCACATTTTTCCCCACGTTTTTCTATATTTCTTTCTTTCCTTATTTGTTTTTTTTCTGGAACAGATGTTGTCCATTACAGTAAGGTTGATTGGTCCATGTAAGTGGAAATGTATTTGTGTTGTGCAATGCATGCAACATAATCAGTTTACTCCAAATTAGGATTTTTCTCTTCTGATATTTAATTTTTCCTACACTCATTACGCTCAAACGTAATGGCTGGCAAACTAGCTGAGAGATTTTCATATTCATTTAACTTGATCTTTTTACGCGATTTAAAATTTTTATTATTTTTTTTATGAACCTGCACTCATAACTATTGTTACGTTTTCTATTTTAACAAATTTCAATCCAAGTTCTTTCGTGTCATGGTGTGCGATTGCAGGGAATTAACAGGATTCCGTTTTTGCCTACTCTGTAAGCGCCTGAACCTGATGATGTCTTCCTCTTCCACGTGGCCTTGCGGGGGGTGCTGCAGGTATCGACCAGGGCCAGATGACGTACGACGGACAGCACTGGCATGCGACGGAGACGTGCTTCTCCTGCGCCCGCTGCAAGAAGTCTCTCCTGGGCCGCCCGTTCCTGCCCAAGCAGGGCCAGATCTTCTGCTCGCGGGCCTGCAGCGTGGCCGAGGACCCAAACGCCTCCGACTGCTCGGACTCGCCGCTCCAGAGCGCTCGCGCCCGTGACGCCCATCGCGGCAGCGGAGGAGGAGGAGGAAGCGGGCCGTCGGGCCGCTGCTCGGCCGACGTGGACCCGCTGTCCCTGCAGATGGACCTTTTGAGCCTCTCCAGCCAGACTCCCAGCCTGACCAGAGAGCCCCCGTCCTGGAAGAGCCAGGCCGAGGCGTACGCCTTCGAGAGCTGCCCCTCACCCGCCCACACCCCTCTGCAGCTGCTGAGTCAATGCAACGTCCGGCCCGCCTACTGCCCAAGCTCCGCCCCTGGTCACCAGGACAGCGGGCTGAAGGAGGCGGTCCCGACCGTACGGCCTCCCGCGTCGGCCCTGAAGGGGCGGTCCTTTAACGAGGACTATTACCCGCCCAAGCTGAAACCGCAGGCCAGCTTTAACGAGCTGGCACCCGGCAGCTTCACAGACAAGCGCTCGGTCAGCGTGCACGCGTTCCAGAGAGAGAGGGATATGGAGGTAGCCATGCAGACCAGACGCAACAGGAATCCCATCAGCGCGCTGGGGTTCAGCGAACAGCTCACGCCACTGGAACAAACGCCACACGGCTCCATGGAGTCACTGGCCCTGTCCAACGCTACAGGTGGGTGTGATGTTGGTGTGCTAGTGGTCATCTTGTTCATTTCTCTTAGGTTATTATTGTCGTTGTTATTATTGCTATTATTATTAATTGGGGAAACACTCAAACATAAGATTTATAGGTTGGTGTGCCATGGCAGTGGCGAGTGATGTTTCCATGGCTTCGGTAGCGTATTAAAACACAAACCTGCATTTAGGAATGGACATTTGTTCCACGTTGCTCCTTTTGCGTGCAGGCACGTCGGCAGACGGCGTGGGAAAGAGGCAGGAGCACTTGTCGCGCTTTTCCATGCCAGACCTGAGCAAAGACTCTGGCATGAACGTCTCGGAGAAGAGTAACATGGGCACGCTCAACTCGTCTGTGCAGTTCCACAGCTCCGAGTCCCTCCGCAGCCTCGCTGCCAGACAGCCGTACCTGGAGATGGATCCGCGGGCGCAGGGGAATTACTCCCTGCCCTACGGCCAGGAGGCCCCTGCCGTGACCGCCATCCCTCCCGGCTTCGCCTACCAGGAGGAGGGCCGCGCGAGTTCGGCGAGCAGCGCCAATAACGCGCGCCTGGCGCCGATGAGCGAGCGGACTCGCCGCCGCACGGTCGACCAGGAGGAGTCACGACGGCGGCATCACCACCACCGCTCGCGCCGGTCGCGCCGCTCGCGCTCGGAAAACGCACTCAACCTGGCGGCCGAGGTTAGTCTGCCGGCTCCGCACCGGTCGCGGTCGCGCGTCCGAGAGGATTACGATCGGTTCCTGCCTCCTCGCTGCCCACGAGATGGCGGCTTCGGCAACAGCAGGTCGAGGTCACAGACTTTTAGGCCGTGTCCTCGGACGACCTCTGACCTCACCCTTCAGAACCCTGCGCCGCATCGTCACCTAGGCCACTACGGGTGGGACCAGTACGATTATGATGATGACTGGTGCTCGACCTGCTCCTCTTCCTCCGATTCTGAGGATGAAGGCTATTTCTTGGGCGAGCCTATTCCCAAGCCCGTGCACCTGAGGTACATGACCAACGAGGAGTTACTGCACAAGTACAACGCCTCCGGCCTGGAGCACCTGAGTGGCAGAGGACCGCTCCACACTCGGAAACGGAGGAAGAGCAAAAACTGTATCATCTCCTAACACTCGCCTGCACCGTGAGGAATTTGCCTGTCTCACTTAAAAACACTTTTCAGTATTGTGGAGTTGCTCAGTAAGTGTTATGCAGTAACGTCAATGTCACACATGCTTTGGCATGGTTTTTTCTGCCAATATTCCTAAACAATTCCGACTATATTTCACGCTAAGCTTCCTGTCCGGCTGAAGTCAGCATGCAGCCGTGCTTCGTGTAACCTATTAATAGCCAGAGCGGTTTGGTACAGTTATGGGCTACATGGTTTACCTGCTAACCACAAGGTGTATATTACTAAATGAATGAATAAGTTAAAGATGTAAAATAAATATTGTAAATGATTTTGTATCATTAGAATCATTAAGTATAATGCAGAGATACGATAGCATGCGCATCAACTTGATTTTTGTCTTGTCTTGGAAATTAAAAGTACATTTTGGTTTGCAGTTTTACAGACACACATTGTTTCCACGTCATCTGCGCATGCTGTGCTCTCGAGCGGTGTATCAAACGGAAATACACTCACCATCTGGTCAATGAATAAATGCATTAGTACACAGCAAGGAGACATCGTCTGCCGTTACCCACACGCTTCACGTTCAACAATCTAGTCCCTAATCTTAATTCAGTGATCACCTGCTTCCTGCTTCCAAACACCGAAGTTTGAAAGTTATTACTGGGTTTGGGCTCCAATTACTAGGTGCATGTTAGTGAGTTTACATCAGACAAATACTAATACTATTAATGGTGTTGACATGAGCTGGAACCATGGCCACACTGAATAAACACCAGCCCTGGACTGCGCTGACAGACTGGAGCCATTGAGTGTGTCTGTCACGAATAACCGGGCCCGATATTCCACGTTAAGCAGCCGGCTAATGTCCTTGCGGGGTTTGGAATATGATTGTGTGAGTCCATGAGCCATGACACCGCCCACATGGCCCTGGAGCCCCTCCCCCCAGCCCACTAATGTGATGATGGACTGCGGGGCGTTAGCGCGGGGGCGGGGTGGGGGTGGGGTTTCTGCAGAATAGCTGCCCTTGAATGGTCGGACGGACTTTGCAGTAGTCGATAAAAAAGAGCTGGCATGGAGTGGGTGTTTAATGTAGGATCGCCCGCATAATACAGCAGGCTTGTGCAATTGGCTGAGAGGCACGCTCCCTGTGACACTCTCCCTGTGACGTGGCTAGGAGGCACTGCGGTGACCTCTCACTCTCCCTGTGACACTCCTTGTGACACTCACTCCCTGTGACACTCTCTCCTTGTGATACACTCTCAACACTCCTTTCAATTCAGTCATATTCACAAAAGTTTTATTGGCCTGGCGATGTTTAGTAACAGAAACATTGACAAATATATATACACAAACATTATTTATATTATATAAATATATTTATATATTATATAATTTATATATATATATATATATATATATATATATATATATACATACATACATACATATATATAAACACACAACTATATACATTTATATACAAGCATTTATGTAAGAAAATGTAAAAAATAAAGAATCCCATAAAAGAACAGCCACTGTAGCATATAACAAACCAACTACCTGCAGAGAAATCCAAGATTTGCCGTGAGACTCTTGTTTAATGATGGTGCTTTTGTAACTGATCTGAAATCAGTGCAGGAGCTGGAAAGCCCATATCAGAGGGTGAGTGTATTGTAGCCGGGGTTCTCCCTCAGGTGCTCTGTGAGCTGCCCCGTCAGCTGTGAAGGTCACACTCTGCATCTCTGTGTCGTCCGACGGGTAGATCGGCCCTGGGAGGCAGCAAACCGTGAGCGAAACGTTTTGATTACATGAAATAAAAAACATCTTTCTGAAATCTTTTGGTGCAGTCTGGTGTACTGTGCTCCAGACTCTTCTTACAACCCCTCAATAAACCGAACATTTTTCTGTATATGGATTGAGCAAATCCGTGTGGAGTACTGGGGGGTTGTAAACTAATGTGACAAAAAAACAACAGAAGGGAGATTTTACAGATGCAACCAAACATAAGAGCTGTTAACGTAAGACGGCCCAGAGCGCTTCATTTTCCTGCAGTATAAAACTGCAAAATTAAAGCACTGTTGTTTAGAATTACTTCAAAAATAATTATAGGGATTATGAACATAATGCTTTCCTGAGGGATTTTGCCTTTCAGTGCTTTAAGGATGCCATTAAAGACTTCCTGTTCAGAGTTATTTTATCTTTGTTTTATTGTTTAAACAAACTCATGGTTTTTCTGTCACGCACCAGTGCCCATCACCCACGTCCTGGCATAGAGGGGCTTCGGTGTGTTTGTGCACAAGACTCACTCGTCCCATCAGGAGAAGTCTTTTCACAGTTATGTCCGTAATTACTGAAAGTACACCAGTAAAACTACACCTCAAAGCTCCCAACTCTACAAAAGCATTTATGACTCTAGAGTGTCACAGGCCCTACCAACGGTAACGCAACGGTAACGGTAATCGACTGATGGTAGTGGACGATACTTCCTATTCTTCGGAATGTCATTGTGCATTTTTATTGCAAACATAATAACTACTGCATCCTGCTCCATCCATGAATTAGTTTCCATTCTATTCTGTTGTTTTCCACCATACATTCTGTTTTCAGTTGTCTCTGTATCGAAACATGATCCTGTAGAGATGGGAACAGTCAGAGGGTGTCAGCTCCTGCCTCAGTCGCACACACACACACACACACACACACACACACGTTACACACACGCTTAGCTCCTTAATCTAAGCTTGTTTCTCTTTTTTCTCATGTCTGTCTCTCTCATAACACAAACATTCTTTATTGCACTTATCATTGTTTATTGCACTTATCATTGTTTAAGATAGACCTTATGTACTTTGTACTTCTAGTCATCAGCAGTGAAACCTGTATTTCTACAGTATATACTGTATTTCTACAGTATAGTTCATTGGTATCTTGGACTCTAACCTACTATACTGCACTAGGATGTATTCTATGAGTAAATGACAAAGCACTTTTGTAAGTCGCTCTGGATAAGAGCGTCTGCCAAATGCCGTAAATGTAAATGTTGTAAAGCTCTTCCACACTCATCACGTAGATCATGGCAGGTTCTTTGCTTTGTAGGTTGTCCTAACACTGTGATGCGTTCTGCACTTCTGCGCTAATAAATCAGGCACTAACAGCTAACGTCACCCTGCAGGTGACAGTCCTGCTCCTCACAGCTACTATCACATTCATATCAGACGTGTGCATCATCTCGTAAAATGTATACATCCATCAGTGTAACCTTAAACAGTTCGAGTTACATTTGTTTTGACCCGACAATGCAAGCGAATGGACTCTGAATGAAAGGAAGGGGACTTCTGTTAGAATGAACGCAGACAGGGAGATGCTTACTTTTCTTAATGTTTATAGATGCGCGTGTTCCAAGATGCTTGTAGCATGAACCTGTTCACGCTTTCGACTAAAAGGCTTTATTTTAGTTTGTTAGCAAGTGAGAAGCAGTCTAAGTAAAAACACTAGCTAAGTATTTCTGTAGCCAGTATTTCTCACGACTGTGTCTCCAACACCAGCCGCGTGATCTGAGCCCGTCCTGTACACTGGGAAGCCCCAGAGTCCCCCTGACGGAGGACACAAAGCCCATGTGTCCCAGGCTGTCTAACACTGGGCTGACTAATGGTTCCCTTCAATTATGAAGGGCCAAACTCCACATTAATAAGCAGGCTAATGGAAGCAATTACACATTCCCAACCTTGCCTGACCCCTAATGCCTAAACAGGCTGTCATGTCAGTGCCGTTGTCACGGAGACACGCTGACATGATTGATGGCACATGACAGCTATCAGTGCTGCCAGTACGTTGCTCCGTCTTAGAACGTCTTAGCAGGACATTTGCTCATTAGCTCTCATTGTGTGAAATATACCTGCTGTTTCTGGACGCAAGGGCTAACAGAATGGCCTAATTTCCACATATTCCTCTTAGCTAAACAGTCTTGCTGTTAAGTGACTGCCATTATGAACAATTATGAATGTTGCAGTGGTGGCTCAGTGGTTAAGGTATTTGGCTAGTAATCAGAAGGTTGCGAGTGTCCCACCACCACCGAGTGGCCACTGTTGGGCCCCTGAGCAAGACCCTTAACCCTCAATTACTCAATTAATTGTAAGTCGCTTTGGACTTTGGTGTCAGCTAAATGCCATAAAATGTAAATGCTAATGTAATAATAATTATGTTAAAATGTTATGAGTGTAGTGTTAGGTGAAGGTGTTGCTTGTGTATACAGAAAGTGGAAACTTCCTTCAGATTAGCAGGATTTGTGCCTCGTTACTTTCATTAAGACAATTGTTGTCATTATTATTCATATAGAGAAACTTCAAATCTTTTTTTTAATATTGTATCATTTAACCAGTTATGTTTAGTTTTATTTTAACTACTTAAAGCAGATGCATATAACCTACTTGCAGTTCATAATTTTGTTCCAGAATTTTCCTCCATGAAACCGAGTTACTCTGAGCAGCTCCTGAGCAGACCCACTGTAGATGCGTGACCTACATTCTGCACACGTTCTCCGGGGAGCAGCTGAAGGACGTTGCTCAGGAGGGTTTAGTATTTTACTGCTTCATCAATGTCCTACACCTCCCGATGAACTTTAGGCAGTTTCATTAAACGGTGAGAGTACAGTACGTGTGTTAATCGTTACAGTACCAAACAACGTAGCTGGTGGTCTTTCACAGCAAAGTCCTTACATCAGCGGTTCCTACAGTAATTAAGCCCTGACCTCCTGACCCCTTCTGCTTGTTGGAGCTGCTGGAATTTTATTGCTCATTTGGCTTTAAGCACAGTTGGAAGGCCTAGGAAGTAAATCTAAAACTGAAAATGGGATAATCCAAACAATATGTTATATTAAGGAGTACTAACAGTATTCTTTTTAATCTCAGTTAGATGTAAAACAATTGCTCTCTAGTTTTAGCGATGGATTTACCACAGTCATGTTTTAAGGGAAACCCTGTTAAAAAGGCTTTCAAGATAGTGTGGCTTTGTGGGTAAAATTCTTCCCTGATGCCAGCAGGGCTGGCAGTTCCAGAAAAGAGAGCAGAGCAGTGTGCAACTGCCCAGGTGCGTGCAAGATGATGTTTGGGGAGGTTTGCCCATGGGTCTGGCCTACAGGCATGACTCTGTGAGCTACAGGATCTCAGACTGACATGGTCTTATTTCAGGGGTGGGGTTGGATTTGACTTTAATTCAGATGTAATGGGTCACTTGATGAGCTTACGGGTTTAAAATAACATTTACATGAAAGGAAAAAAATCTTGCACTGCTTAGTAAACATTGTGGATGGCCACAGACTGGACTTCAGCTCATGACTGCTCTAAGCTCCACCTCCAAGAGCAGGAAAGGCGTGGCAATACATCAGGTCATGTGAATCGTGCTGGGTGACGGACATGACTACCTATGAATTAACACAAACCATATACTATATCCAGTACAGTTCATCATACAGCTCAAACCATTAAAAATAAACGCTGTTTCATATTTTAAGTGTCGATTTATAATGATAGTTGATGTTTCCACTGGTACTTAAGCATATAATAACTATTCCTCATCTCAACCCATGACTTCAATACCACTTTGTAGACACCGATATCTTGAGTAACCTATACCCTGACTTTGATCAGGTGCTGTATGTATTCAGCGCCCACAGGACGGAGCATGTGGAGGAGGAGAGAAGGAAAACATCTGAAACGCGAGAGCGCTATATTTCATAGGCGTGACCTC
The DNA here is from genome assembly GCF_041902795.1 of Electrophorus electricus. Lineage (NCBI taxonomy): Eukaryota > Metazoa > Chordata > Actinopteri > Gymnotiformes > Gymnotidae > Electrophorus > Electrophorus electricus. Next base: position 11,981,237 of record NC_137518.1, on the reverse strand, counting down.
TGGCATGTACACACATTAGGACACAGTGTAAAATGACAGCGGCCTAGTGCGACCCGCGTACGTGGTGGGGCAACAGACGCCAGAGCAGTGTGGGGCAGGGTTAGGGCGCCCCCTTCAGGTCTTCTGCCTCTCTCCTCATTCCCAGTAGCAACAGCCTCTCTGCCTGCTGTCCTGGAGAGTCTGACTGCATCTCAGAGATCATTTCCAAGTTTAAACCTTTGTCATCTCGTTGTGGCTCCAACCTCCAACCTCAGAGCATTGTGTCTGTTCAACTTCCTTTCATCTCATTCATCTCTCTCTCATATCTGGTCATGTTCTTTATGCTCTAAAAATGGAGGCTGTCAACCCCATTATCAAGAAACCAGGCCCTGACAGTTCAGTTAGGGGACATTGTAGTCCCATTTCAAGCCTGTGTTTTGTCTTGGAAAGGCTGTTGCTTCCCAATTGTACGAGTTTCTGAATTCCAATAACTTTTTTTGATACTTCAGTTAAGTTTTCAAACCTTTACACTGTACTGAGACTGAGTTCTCGTCTGTGTTCAAAATGATCTTTGTCTCCCTTTAGATTCTGGTTCTGCATCAGTTCTTCTCCTTCTTGACCTCAGCACAGCTTTGATACGGTCGGTAATAACACTCTCGTTTCTGCACTTTCCACCATTGGCCTTATAGGTACTGTGCTCTCCTGGTTTAAATCCTGTCTAACAAATAGGTGTCAATTTGTATCCATTGAATGGCAAAAATGTACCTCTGCCTCTGTTACTGTTTGAACTCTATTCAGAATGTGGGGAGTTGGTCTGCTGGCTGTCCCCAGGTTCATGCTGGCCCCTGTTGGGTTGGTCTGCTGGATGACCCCAGGTTCATGCTGGCCCCTGTTGGGTTGGTCTGCTGGCTGTCCCCAGGTTCATGCTGGCCCCTGTGGGGGTTGGTTTGCTGGCTGTCCCCAGGTTCATGCTGGCCCCTGTTGGGTTGGTCTGCTGGATGACCCCAGGTTCATGCTGGCCCCTGTGGGGGTTGGTCTACTAGCTGTCCCCAGGTTCAGGCTGCCCCTGTGGGGGTGGGTCTTTAGCGTTGCTGCCCCTACCCTCTGGACCTCTTTACCCCTCTTCTATTCCTACTTGCACCTCTTTTCACATTTTAGGATATTATTAAATTTGCTCTTATTTGTGTATGTTAATGTTCGATCATCTGATCCCACACCTTAAAGACCCAGTTGTGTGTGCATTACTAGGTGAATTTACCTTAATATATTACTCAGCACATTGAGTTATAAAGGCTTAACAGTGTCTGTGGGCCTCTTATTAATCAGGGTGAACTGGAGAGTAATTAGACCTTACATCAACTTTAAAATGTATTCCATTACAGATGACTGATTGCCTATTAAAAATATATCTGCAACCCAATCCAAATGATATTAAAGTAATGTACTCTGTTTACAAAATCCCACAAATTCCTCTATTTTGTCTTTGCAGACTCATGAACACCTCAGAAGATGTATAAAGGCTGTACATATAAACAGATCCCCTCCCAGCAGGTCAACATTGCCCTATGCTGTAAAATGTCCAACCCCCACACTCCTGTCAAACTCGTAGACTCCACCAGCGTAAACACGCCAGATAGGTCGAAAAAAAGCAGATCGTGATTCGGGTTCTTCACTCCCATCGTCTTATAACGGCAAGCTGGATCGTATCATCCGATAACAATTGTGGGACATTATACAAGAAAAATGGGAGAAAAAAAAAAAGACCACAATCACTGAACACCGGAAATCTGCAACTTATCGTCAACTAAAGACGTCAAGGACAGAAGAAATTAGTGTGTGATCCTGCTAGTTTTTTTTCCTTTTTAATGTCCCATTTTTTCAACGCCGTTATATCTATTCCATCTCGACCCTGTCCACTACATAACAAAAAATATATATAATGGAACGATACTTCAAAGCTGATTAAAGCGTAGTGTAGCGCAGCGGAAAATGTGTGTTTAGTAGGGAGTTGGGACGATGAGTGGGAAATGTGAGGAGACTAACGTAGGGAGGAGGTTGGGCAGAGGGGCTCCATTACTCTTAGGAATAAGCAGGCTATGTTGGACTTAATTATACAGTTTGTGACGGTTACTATGGAGAAACTAATGCAATCGGTGATTGAGTTAATGACTAGAAAGTACGTTTTTTTCAGTGGGGAGTCGAAATTTAGTGACAGTTCACATGCAGCTGGCGTCGTGCATTAGCTAAGCTAGGTTAGCTGTGTGTGTGAGAGAGAGAGAGAGAGAGAGAGAGAGAGAGAGAGAGAGAGAGAGAGAGAGAGAGAGAGAGAGAGAGAGAGAGAGAGAGAGAGAGAGAGAGAGAGAGAGAGAGAGAGCGCGCCGTTTGGAATGCACGGATGTTCGTTTGGATAAATCAAGCAGAGTTAATTTTTCAAGTAATTAGTTATTTGTTTTACGTCATTTGAGAACAAATTCATGCATAGTTAAAATTTTACATGCTGCTCTGAATACATTATGAATGCACATGTGTGTGTGAGGAATAGTGTTATAGTTGATACCTTTATGTGAACCCATGACAGCTAAGCTCATCCTTGTAAACTAAGGACAGATGAACTGAACCCAGAGCATGTACAACAGGTGGAGATTGAGGGCACTGCGGTAGTTTCTAAAGGTCTGCCAACAAACGTGTTAACTAGTACTTAATGTGAGAAATACTTTACACTTTATTGCTTACTGACCCTTTATGCACCCAAAACCTTTAATAAAATGCGGTAGATGTTGAAACTCTAACTTGGGTCTTTGCACACACAGGCTAATAAAAACAAACACTTTTATGCCATACATATGTTCAATTGGGTAGTTATTTCCATGCCAGTAATATCTATCGACTGACTGTTAACCACCATCTTCGACAGCAACAGTTAACTTTCATGGTGTCCCTGCTAGCTGTTGCTAAGTCTTTAAGGATTGGATTGAAGAACTCTCTGTATCTCCGCATTCTCTTTGAGACTTTTCACCGAGCTTTGTTATATACAGAGAATATATTCGTACATTTTATCCAAAATATCGTCGGTGCTGTTGTTGTGTAGCCAACATCTGTATTCATTACATTAAAATGCTTTGTGTCTAAACTCTGAGCGCATCAGGTTGTTGAATATGTAGTGGATGTTTCAGTCAGAAATTGTAGATTGCAAACTCCTCAGATCAGTCAAAGAAAGCTCTTTATTCACTGCTTTGGAATACAGAACAAAAAATGGTCTGTTTGAGCATTTTGGAACGGAGTCCTGCCAATGTTATGTGTAAAGACAAATTCTTCTTCCTGACAATCAGATATAATGTAGTCACCCATTTGCTGCGTAAATCAATCTGTTTTATATAGGGGCACCAGTACATTAGAACATTCAGTTTTAATGTCAGGTGACCCTTGCAGGTACTATTTAGTGTATTTCTACAAATATGATATTTGTAGAACTGTGGTAGTGGGTCTGACTCAGTGACATGTCTGGACGTCACCTGAAATGTCTGTGGTATCTGTGAACTGTATAGTGGTGCCTCAGGGGTTAAGGTACTGCACTTGTAATCAGAGAGTTGCTGCCAAGTTGCCACTGTTGGGCCCCCAAGTGTCATATAAATGCCATATATGTAAAAGTGTAACTATATTAGATAGCTTGCCTCTAGTAACTAAAACTGGTCTTGAATTGCACGTTACAGTTACTTTGCTTTAACACAGTTGTTGAGTCTAATCATGTGTACAGGACGCTGAAGGTAAATTACAAAAAAGAGGGGAAGACGTAATTTCTACATTAATATTCAGCCTCTTAGTAGGTTACGTACAGTCAGAAATACACAATCTACCATTTCATATCTGAGCTGTTTAACAGTTGGTTCTCACAACTTTGTCTCTAAGCATATGTCGTTGGTTGTAGAGCTGCACACCCGGATGTTCCTAAAATCCTCTGAGATCTCCAGTGGAGTTTTGCCTTTGGTTTCAGGCAGGATGAAGAAGAAATAGAGAGATGCAGCCAAACACACACACGAGAAGAAGAGGAAGGTGAAGGACTTCAGCCCAGCCTGAGGAACACACACACACACACACACACACACACACACACACACACACACACACACACACACACAACCACACACACACACACACACACACACACACACACACACACACAACCACACACACACACAACCACACACACACACACAACCACACACACACACACAACCCCACACACACACACAACCACACACACACATACACACACAACCCCACACACACAAACAGAGCAACCTGTGAGCTTTTGATTGTCCATGCTTTTGTATGTCTGCACAGTGGCAGCGGAAAACCCAGGTTCATGCCACTGTATATATAAATGTAACTATATATAGACAGAACTGTATATATAAATAACTATATAAATATAACTATATACAGACAGAACTATAAATATATAGAAATATTCAGAAAGCACTAAATAAACAATCATATGTTTATACGGAATATGCAAATATCGTTCTAGATTAATTTGTGATTTTTGGATTTGGTTACACAGTCAAATGTTGTTTTATTTTTGCGTATTTCAACTTGTGTCACACTTTGTTCTCTCCCAAGGACGCTTCTCTCTTAAATTTGGATCCAAAACAATAAAAAAGAAAGTGCATCGTCTACAGGGTAAATGGGTCTAAGTGTGTCCTTTTTGAAGTCAGTCAAAGAATGACGACGCTCCAGCGGTGTGGTTTTTCTTTCTGGTTTTGTGGATTGTTAAACTCGGCAGTGTAAAATCATTTCCGAGGGGCTGAATAAATGCATCAGTGTATATGTTGTGTGTGTGTCTGCGCAGGAGTTCTTAAGAAGCTGTGAGTCACCTTATTGCTGCACTCAGCACTAACAGGATATTGAGGTGCAGTTGTACCGTTACTGAGGTTATGTAATAAACTTACTAGAAGGAAGGAGAAAATGAATCCAAATATGGAAAAGTTTGCCCATTTGATGAATCCATTGAATACAAATGCAGCAGATCGATATGACTGTACAAACATCTCATGGCTGAGGGGCGGTGACACACTAGCTGTCAATCAAAAACATTAATTAGACATTTGTAATTTATTACTTAATTGACTCTGAAACTATTCACTCTTTGTAATCAGTACATGGGGGGTTAAAGCAATGATTTGGCAAAAATTGTCCAGTTACTTCAAACGCAGGTTTGCCTGAAGTGTCTATTATTAAACCAGTGGCTTCTGGCAGACTGAATGATCTAACATGGCTCTAGCAGCCACCCTGGACAATCAGAAGCACCCTAGTTATATATATGATACTTTTCCACTTTTAAATGTGGACTGTCTGTGCTATTTTACAAAATGAGATTGCATAGTTTAAGTTCTTCTATAGCAAGTATATGAACATTTGGTCATTTATTTTAAAACTTTGGGTGAAAGGGCTTCCAATACTTGCTAGCTAAATTGACTCTGCAGCTCCAGTGCTGAACTAATAACAAAAATCCAAGACACATCTTGGCTGATCGACTATAGTTGTGTAAGTGTAATTTGTTCGCTGGTATGTTGGTGTTATATATTTGTGTTATCTTACCTGGTCCTCCCCCATAGCATATAATAAAGAGAAATATGAGGCTGACTGTGATGTATGGAATCCAGAAAGAGTAATCCTAGTCATGCAGTAAGAAATAGGTTAAAAAGATCAAAATCAGTAATCTGCTACAATTTTTGACTAACTAAACTAGTTGTAAACAAATGTAGGGAGCTAGTAGAGGTTAAACCAGTTACACACATTTACGTGACCTCAAACTATTCAACAGATAGGAATGAATTTTGGAGCTTTGTATCCTAGAGTTGATGTCCAAGATGATTTAAGTGTCCTAGACGAAAGTGTGATCTGTATTTTAACCTAATTTACTTCTACTGTAAGTCAACATCTTAAAATTTTAGAGCAAAGTATGGAATTAAATCTTCACATCATCCCATGTATTTAGAGTAAGTTAAATTTTGAAAAATGTCAAATGTTTGTAAAATAGTGTGCCAAAATGTTTTGGACTAAATGTTACCACAAAAGAACTGGCTCTCGACACGTGCGACCGCGTGTGGCTATTCAATGAAAATCCTTTTGTCACCTTTAGTAGAAGCATGGTGGTGATCAAGACCATAATGGTTGCCATGGCTCCAAAACCTGCCCAAAGCATCACTCTCCTCCCCACACGGTCAATCAACAGACCCTGTATGATAACACATCACACACACCTCTCACATTTGTCTTCAAACAGCATTCACAATGCATATGTTGGCAGCAGTAGCTCAGTGGTAGCTCAGGAGCTCAGGTACTTGACATGTTCTTGGAAGGTTGTTAGTTCAAGTCCTGCCACTCTTGGGCCCCTGAGCAAGGCCCTTAACCCTCAAGTTGCACTCAGTCATAACTGTAAGCCGCTTTGGAGAAAAGTGTCAGCTAAATGCTGGAAATGAAATTTAAATGCATATATCATACTGTCGTGGCCAAAAGTTGAGACTAGCACAAATTTTGGTTTTCACCAAAGTTTGCTGCTTCAGTTTTTATGGTGGCAATTTGCATTCACTCTAGATTGTGAAGTGTGATCAGATGAATTGCAATTAATTTCAGTCATTCCTTGCCATGTAAATGAACTTAATCACAAAAATTACTTCATTCCAGCCACTGCATTTCAGCCCTGCCACAAAATGGCCTCCTAACATCAGTTTAGTGATCATCTCGTTAGCTCAGGAGAAAGTGTTAACAAGGACAAGGCAGCTGATTTAATTCAACCATTTATCGAATCATCAAGAACTTCAAGGAGAGAGGTTCACTCGCAGTGAAGAAGGCTTCAGGGCAGCCAAGAACGTCAAGCAAGCGCCAGGACCGTCTCCTAAAGAGGATGCGGCTACAGGATCGGGTCACCACCAGTGCAGAGTTTGCTCAGGAATGGCAGAAGGCGGGTGTGAGTGCATCTGTGTGCACGGTGAGGCGGAGGCTTTTGGAGGATGGATGGTGTCAGGAATGGAAGCAAAGAAGCCACTTATCTCCAAGAAGAACATCAAGGACAGACTGACGTTCTGCAGGAAGTATAGGGATTGGACTGCAGAGGATTGGGGTAAAGTTATTTTCTCTGGGACACCTGGACAAATGATTGTCCGGAGAAGAAAAGGTGAGCGCTACCATGAGTCCTGTGTCATGCCAACAGTGAGTCATCCTGAGACCATGTGTGGGGTTGCTTCTCATCCAAGGAAGTGGGTTTGCTCAACATTTTGCCTAAGAACACTGCCATGAATTATGAATGGTATCAAAACATCCTCCAAAAGCAACTTCTCCCAACAATCCAGGAGCAATTTGGTGATGAACAATGCTTTTTCTAGCATGACGGAGCATGATGTCACAAGGAAAAAGTGATAACCAAGTGGCTCTCAATCCCATTGAGAACCTGTGGTCAATCCTCAAAAACAACTCCAAGCACCGATTAGGCAAGAATGGGTTGCCATCAGTCAAGATTTTGCCCTGAAGCTGATATCCAGCATGCCAAGGTGAAGTGCAGAAGTCTTAAAAAAGAAGGGTCATCACTGTAAATATTAATATTTGCTTAAACTGGATGTATTTGTCAATAAAAAGTTGTTTTTTAAATGCATAAAATTGTACTTCACTATACCATATAAACGTTTGACAAAAAGATCTAATAAAAAGTAAACTTTGTGAAAAACCAAAATTTGTCAGTCTTAAAACCTTTGGCCTCAACTGTACATACAGTCATTATTTATATAATTTAATATGCTGGTATTTGTGGGCTCCAAATGTTTTGTTTTCCATTGTTTCATTTTCTCTCTCTGTCTCTCTCTCTCTCTCTTTTTTTTTCTCTCTCTCTCTCACAGAGAGAGAGAGAGAGAGAGAGAGAGAGAGAGAGTGAGTGAGTTCACCATGCAGCCTGTCTCTGAGCTTCTAGTCCTGATAAATGCCAGAACTCACACATGTGAGGTTGGTGAACATTTCTGAAATTCCCACGCCTAGGGTGACATAACGGATCTTGTCCACAGGAATTCCTGCTTCCTGGAAGATGCTGAATGAAAACATGCTTATCTGTGGGAGCAGAGCATTGTGGGTCAGAAGTAACGACATCTCACACTCATAGGAGTATCACATATTTAAAACTAAAATGCACCATTCTTTTTGTACTGAATTTTCATACACATTTCATACATACACAGGATCTTCCCAGTGAATAACTGAACAGAATCTTGGGAATTTCAGGAAAAGCAAATTTCACAAGTGAAGGGAAGGTTTTTTTTTTGCTGGTTTTTTTTTTGATTGAAAGTGTCAACCGTAAATCCAGTTGTTTTGTGTCACCTTTACTGCCACCTAGCGGCACAATTCATAACTATGTCCGCATTGTTTTTAATATTGTTGTATTGCTATTGAAATTCAAAATGTAGCAAATTTATACAGCACAAGCTGCATTACATTCAAAATCTAATGTTAGAATTCTATTGTTGCATGCAATGCAGTTTAAATGCTATTGAAATACAAAAAGGAAAAAAATATCTAAGTATATGAAGTCCATTCATATGTGTAGAGAAGTGAGGAGAGAGAGAATTCTGATGGAAAGGGATTTAATGCTCAGTGCTGTAGGCCAGTAGACAGTACCTTTGACATTCAGATCAGTCAGTAAATCACAGATTAACTAGAAACACTGTAATGTTACATTTTTGTAGTTTACCCCAGGGTTGCCACAGAACTGGATTCCCTCATTGAGGACAACCAGAGTGAGGAGCTGCCATCGTACACTCCTGTCCTTCAGAAGATGCCACAGGGTTTTATTGCGCTGTCCTCTCAGAGCCTCCTGCTCCACCAACATCTCCTCAATCTCCTTCTGATACTCCCCCGGACCCCAGAGAAACTGCAGCGCTGCAACACACACACACATGATGTACACACACACACACACACACACACACACACACATTCGACAAATGCTGTTTCTATATAAGCCATAGGTAGATATGTACCCTTCCTACACTGTTCAGTGTCACCCTTCTCTATCAGTAAGTATCTTGGTGCTTCAGGGAAGAAAGGCAGCGTTGCCATCTGAATCACGGAGAAAAACGCTGGAACACAGAGCAGAATATTCCAGAACTCCTCCCGGCCCAGGAGCTCACTGTGAGAGCAAGTACAGCATTTTAGTACAGAAGAGTCACGTAGAATAATGAAAAATATTCAGGGTCTGCTGAAGCTTTGCTTAACTGGGTCAGGTGACCAGGAGGTCGCCGTGAGAGCAGCACATTGGTGAAGAGTAATTACAGCATTTTAGTACATAAGAGTCAAGAGTCAAATATGTCTCTACTACTGAACCCTTGATTAAGTAGGTCATGAGAAGCAGGGTGATGGACAGGATCAGAATGGGACACCTCAGAATTGCATGCAACAGTAGTTTCCTATTTTCCCTAAGAAATGTTCTGTCACCTCAGGCCCATGATTTGCCCCGTCAGCTTTCCAGTGGCCAGAAAAATAGCAGCAGTAAGTGTGACCATCCCTCTTAATTCCTTGAGTGAGCTCTCTCCCAGATAGAGGACATGGACGCTTCCACCTAACCCTTTTAAGACCAAGAGCGAATAAAATAACTGAGTTCCAGGGTACTTCTAACATTCAAACTTTGAGAAGTTGAACAAAACTGTGTATAGATATGTCCTTGTTGATAGAAGGGGAGAGAGGTTACCTGAAGTGAACCCGAACAGGAAGCGAGACAGCATGATCATCTCAAATGAGTTTGCGAGTCTGCTTGTGTACATGGTGCTTGACGCGACAATGTTGATGGCATTGTTCCAGATCATAGCTCTCTTTCTGTGAATAAGGGAGTTCATATTATTTAAAATGAGTGTTTATTTACAATTATAAGAAACAGGACATGTCAGACATTAAGCTTTTATCAGATATGCAAGTGTCTGAAATGTTTCCCTATACACTGTATTACTCTGCGATTTTCACTATACTGTGTGCATTTGAGAACAGAAAGTACAGGTGGTCGGGGGTTTGACTCCTGACCGGGGGGCCTCCAGAGTGGTCCCTTAGGGAATGTCCTTAACGCTGCCCGCCTACCTCATTAACACTGATGGTTAATGACGACAGTCACACCGGCTTGTGATGCTGGAGGACCAAGGCAATCTGATGGAAAGTGGGTTACTGGAACAAACACAAGCCACTCATAGATGAGAGTGGAGAAGAGAGGAGTGCTGGAATGCTACTAAACCAGCAACCCCAGTGTGTGAGGGTATAGGCAGAGGATGTGGGACCTACACGTGGAAACTCAACATCTAGACTATCACTGAAACAACTAGTAGCTCAGTGCTCCAACATCTTCTAGCAGTAATTGCTGCAAACACTAGAGATCGAGGAGATACCACACAAACACTACGGCAAGGGGGAGCCAGGAGGACAGGTCAGAGGAAGATATCATCATCATCATCATCATCATCATCATCCCCACACACCGAACTTGGCAACCAAGACCAAATGAGTCCATGCACCAAGTTCAACACCAGAGCTGCTGACCTGAAATTGAAGATCATGGCTAAGCTACAAAGCAGTCATAGACCACACAGGCCAAGTGAAGTAGCTGAAAAGATGGACGATGACTACCGTGACCGTCGCTGAGACCAACCAGCTGAAATGCGCCACAGCAAAAGTATATTATTTGATTCATGATGATTATGAAACTTATATTTGTGATCAGTATGATACTTGAAAGCAGCTACAGCCAAATACCTACAAAGAGTGAAACAATTCCTGAGAAGTCAGCAGAATGCAAAGAACTAGATCTGGGATATCAACACCTACCAACACCTACACTCTACCAGTCATCTACCAGACAAGGAAACTCCTCTGTGAAGAAGGAGGGCCGAGGACTAGTGAGCGTCAGAACCACAATCCAGGATGAAACGACCAAGATCCAGGAGTACACTAGGATAATGGCCCCAAGTGACAAAGTGTTTAGTGAGAACCACAGACAGCAGAAACCAGAGGAGGACAGAAATGAGGAGGAACAAGGAGCATCATGGGAGGAGGAACCCCTGCATGGTATGTACCACCAGCTAACAGTGGAAATGGCTGATATGGAGGAATCCTACCAATGGCTGGAAAAGGCTGGATTGAAAGACAGCACAGAGACACTAATCATGGCAGCACAGGAACAAGCTCTGAATACAAGATCTGAATACAAGTAGTAGAGGCTGGGATCTACCACACCAGGCAGGACCCCAGATGTACAAAGATGCCCCTGAGACAATCCAGCACATAACAGCAGGATGCAAGATGCTAGCGGGCAAAGTGTACATGGACCGCCATAACCAAGTGGCTAGCACAGTGTACAGAAACATCTGTGCTGAGTACGGGCTTGAAGTTCCAAGGTCATGTTCAAGTTCAAGGTCAAGTTCAAGTTTGGTTTATTTGTCACGTACATAGTCATACATGGTATAACTCGCAGTTATATACAAAATACAAAAAATATAACAATGTATGTACAGTATATGTATAATATGTATATATACACAAATGTACAATGTATATATGGATATATGTGTATGTACACAATGTACAATTCCAGTTTACAAATATAAAGATATACAGATTTTCAGTCACATGGTTGTGTTGGTCCCCACAGTTTATCATTTGCCCTGATTCAGGGCCCAAATGGCCCGTGGGAAGAAGCTCCTCTTCAGTCTCTCTGTCTTGGTCTTCAGGGAGCAAAAGCACTTTCCTGACCTCAACAGAGAGAAAAGCCTATTGTTGGGATGGGTGGGGTCCTTCACAATCCTCCTGGCATTGGTCTGGCACCGCTTCTAATAGATAGTCTGCAGGTCAGGAAGTTCCGTATGAGTGATGCGCTCTGCTGAATGCACCACCCTCTGGAGTGCTTGTCTGTCCTGCTTGGTGCTGTTCTCAAACCAGACTGTGATGTTCCCGGTGAGGATGCTCTTGATAGTGCAGGTGTAGAAGTTCTGCAGTACCTTGGAGGGCAATCTGAAGTCTCTTGGGCATCTGAGGTCTAAGTGGCATATATTCCCAAAGTGGTGGAGAATGACAGAGCTAAGATCCTATGGGACTTCCAGATACAGACAGATAAGATGGTAATGGCTAACCAACCAGACACAGTAGTGATGGACAAACATCAGAAGAGAGCCATAGTGAAAGATGTGGCAATCCTAACAGGAACAAGCTCGCGAAATACCACGGGCTGAAAGAACAGCTAGACAAGATGTGGAGGATGAGGCAACGGTGGTTGTCAAGGTAATGGGAGTACTAGGGGCTGTGACCCCCAAAACGGGAGAAAGACTCCAGCAGATCCCAGGAACAACATCTGAGAACTTCCTCCAGAAGAGTGCAGTCCTGGGAACAGCCAAGATACTACACAGGACCCTCAAGATCCAGGACCAAGCTTGGAGGAAAAAGAAACCGCACAGAAATGTTTATGTAACTTTTCTGAGAGAGAAAACCCCCCCACAAAAAGTAGTAGGAAAGGTCATAATGCAAAAAACATGAAACATAATATTGTGATGATAAACTCATTTTCAAAATGTATGACAATATTGAGCTTTTCTGAGAGTTTTTAATACATTAAACTCCATGCAGTAGAAGAACAGATGTGCCGTACTATGAGAACCACTGTGCTTTACCTCAGCGTTTACCAAATACTTAATGTTGATAAACATCAAATGTGTGAAATTTGAATGGTGAAAATGGTTAAAATAAATGAGAATTATGCAAATGATAATTATACAACTATACTGACATTGTGTTCAAACAGCTCCTGGTTAATTTGCCTTTTTAATTTGATAGTTTGACAGCAGCTGTTTGTTGTTTACAAGGGCTGTATAACTTTAAGTATAACATTAAAGTTGGTCAGTGCTGATAGAAATACTGTTGATGCTAAGCAATTCATAACATGTTATAGTGGCCACCCCTTATAATAGCTTCAACTCTTCTAAGTACTGATTAAGAAACAAGAAGGCGAAGGAAAACTCACCTCCCCAGGTAGTTGGTGACCCACTGAACACTAATGGCACCAATGAGACCCCCCAGACCAAAAGAGGCCACTACAGCAGACCAAATCATTCCAGCTGTACTCTCTCCTGGAGCGCCACCATACCGCTGTGTCCAGCTGCTGTTTATAAACTCTTTAATGAACTGTGTAAAGAGTCAAAGTCAAATGTATTTATTTAGCGCTTTTTACAACTGCCATTGTCACAAAGCAGCTTTACAGATGTCTGAGTCCAAGCCCCCAGTGAGCAAGCTGAGGGTCACAGTGGCAAGGAATTTAATATTATGCATATTAAAGAACATACAATAAGTAACTTGTACTGTATGGCCAAAGGTTTGTGACAGTTGCAGCTCCCCTTTGCAGCTATAGCAGCCTCCACTCTTCTGGCAATGTTTTTCACAAGATTTTGGAGTGTGCCTCTGGCAATTGGTGATTTAGGCCCATTCAGTCAAAAGAGCATTTTTGAGGTCAGACCGTGATGGACACAGAGGTCTGGCACTTAGTCAACAATACAATTCATTCAAGGTGTTCGGTGAGGGCTCCGTGGCCACTGGAGTTCCCCCACACCAAACTTGTAAAACCATGGTTTGTATGCACCTCATGCTGTGTACAGGACCACAGTCGTGTAGGAACAGGAAAGGGTCTTCACCAAACTGTTGCCACAAAGTTGGAAGCATGTAATGCTGTAGAACTAAGGGCCGAGCCCAAATCCTGAAAAGCTACCCTGGACTGTTATCCCTCCTCCACCAAACCAGACGGCTAACATTATTTTTTCTGGGAAGTACTTTTTTCTGGCCTCAGCCAAAACCAGATTCATCCATCAGACTGCCAGATAGTGAAGATTCATCATTCTAGAAAACACGCTTTCCCTGCTCCAGTGATGGTATGTTTACACCCCTCCAGATGACGTGTCAGTGTGCATAGGGAGCTTAGACTAGTGTGCATCTGCTCAACAGTCAAACCCCACTTCACAATGCTATTGATGCTCAGTTCTTGTGCTTATATTTCTAGAGGCAGTCTGGGGCTCTACTGAGTGATGTCACAGAGGATAGGTCATCTTTATATGCCACATACTTCAGATCTCAGGAGCTCCACTCTCTAAGGTAGCGTACCGCTCCATTCTGTAAGGTAACATACAGAACCATTCTCTAAGGTAGCGTCCAGCTCCGTTCTGTAAGGTAGCGTCCAGCTCCGTTCTGTAAGGTAGCGTCCAGCTCCGTTCTGTAAGGTAGCGTCCAGCTCCGTTCTGTAAGGTAGCGTCCAGCTCCGTTCTGTAAGGTAGCGTCCAGCTCCGTTCTGTAAGGTAGCGTCCAGCTCCGTTTTGTAAGGTAGCGTCCAGCTCCGTTTTGTAAGGTAGCATGGTCTAATGTTTCACAGCTGAGTTGGCAAAGACTCGCGGCAAAGGTTGCATCCTATGACTGTGTTGAGTCAGTGAGCTCTGCATTACATCCTTTCTACTGGTGATGTTTGTTGATGGAGGCTATGTGCTTGATTTGAATATACCTGCTCACCAGTACATGTGGCTGAAACACCTGAACTCAATAATTGGGAGGTCTGTCCATATACTTTTATCTATACAGTGTATAGTTATCCAATATCCATCAGAGTACAATGTGGTAATCTAGATGGTCATTTCTGCCCATATAAAGGTATTTCTAGTCTAACCAGTCTTATATAAATGTATCCTGATCAGGCCCATAAAATATTTATTTATTTTAACAAAATTTAACAGTGGCAGAATCCTCATTAAAGGGGTGTACTGAGTAATAATCTCACCATGGTTGGAGAGCTAATCAGGGTGAGGTGGTTTCCAAGCTGGAAGGTTCCTCCAAGTCCAAGAACAAAGATAAAGAGCAGAGCCTTGCCCTGGACCTACAGCAAAGGTCAGGATATTTATTACTACAAATCAGTCATTTATAAGCAATAACACCAAGTGCCCTTATTATTTCAGTACTGAAGTACTGAAAAATTGGCTAAATTAGTATGTATTGTCCTGTTTAAAATCAGATGCTTACTGTTGAAAAATATATTTTCTTTATCTGAAGCATCCACAGTAAATAAACAACACAAGAACAGTACAGTGCCTTGATAAAAAAAAAAAAAAAGTGTTCAACACAGTCATCAGATTAATCAGATTCATCCCGATTATATTCAGACAAACTGTTCCAGCCTGTATTTCTATTGCACACCAATTGTTCAATGTTCTCTTTCAAAGTCTAAATTCAAGATTTCTTAACTGAAAAAATGGATTGAACATCTTCAAACTAGTACTTGGTAGAACTTGGTTTTGCTGCAGTAACATACTGAAGACTGTTGGGTGACGTTCTACCAGCTGTGTGGTTCTACATGACTTGGGAAGGATGGAGCCGTTTCCTCCTGGCAGATTTGTTCCCCGTTGCTCTCACTGGTTGGATGATGTTCATCAGCCTAAATTTTCAACTAGTGCTTTAGATGCTCGATTGTATTGTGATCTGGACTTTGACTTGGCTTTTCTAGAACATTCTGCTTTTTTGTTCGACCGCTTCTTTGTTGTTGTGGCATCACAGTGCTGCTGGTTAGTGAAGTTTCTCCCAAGCAGGTTGTCTTCTCTCTCCCGTTTATTTGCACGAGCCACGTGTCTTTCGGTTTTAACAAGATGTTCGTTCTCCAAAAGCCCTGAAGACATCTATGTGTGGGGGTTCAGTACGAGAGACTAATCAGAAGCAGGTGAGGGCAGGTGAGTAATGAACTGGTGATCGTGGAGCAGGAAGTGGCTGAGAAGCTTGAGTAGTGCTGGTGTGAGTGGACTCCTGACTCCGTACTGATGGCACCTTTTGTTGCTGAGATATGGAGTTTTGAGGGATGGATTTGTCCAGGCAGTGCCTGGGGAGTATGATGCAACTTCCATTTCCAAAATGGACTCAACAGTGCTCAACTGGAGATTGTTAGGTGGTGATCAAGATCAGACGCTTGCAGAAATGAAATAGTAGGTGTCTTTATTCTTAATCCAAGAGTAGAAGAATCCAGAATTATGATCAAACAAGAATGTAATGGGAGAATCCAAATCATAAAGAATCAACAGTCGAGTCAAAAAACCAGAAGAGCAAACACAAACAATCCAGAGAGAATATCCAAAAAAGGGGGCAGGCAAAAATACAAGATCGGAAAAACAAAGTCAAGCTAAAGTGCACAATAATTCAATCAAGAAATAATGCTCGGTATGCTTTCAGAAAACTTACAGCAATACTTCACAGTGAGTGGTAGTTCTCAACAGTCTTATATGCACTGATACTAATGATGTACAGGTGATTTAAATACTCCCGTGATGCTGATCTTATTAAACATCTCTGATTGGTGGAGTTGTTGCCAGGGAGAAGAACGGGTTGCTGGGTGTTGTAGTCTGCTAGGGAATCTGGCGATATGACAGAGATCCATATACTTGGATATTATTTTGTAGTCTTTTCGTATCTTGTGCAGGTCTATAACTTTAGCTATAATTTCTGGGCCCTCCCCCCCGTGTATGTGTGTGTGTGTGTGTGTGTGTGTGTGTGTGTGTGTGTGTGCATTCGTCTGTATGGTCTCACCCTCCCTGTGTTTCACACCTGCTCCTCATTGTGTATCATTAGTGTGCATGTATATAAGTCTTTTGCATAAGTGTTTGCATATTTAACCTGGTTAGCTTGCTAGCCAAGCGTTTGTTTTGTGTTACAATATCGTGTTCGATACCACTGGTCCCTGCATCCTGCTTTGCCTCACCATGTCACACTATTTTATTACACAACTAATATAACTTTAAATTTATTCATTCTGAGTTTTTTTTGTTAGAATAAGCTTCTTTCAGTCTTTTAGAATAAACATTGTGATAAAAAATGAAACAGCACAAAATGTCATTTGTATTCCAGACAAACCTAATGATTTAAGGTCCATGAATACTTTTTCAAGTCCATATCCACATTTTTTTTTTTTTTATATATATACAAAGTGCTTCTTGGATATGAGAAACTTAACATTTCTAACATTTTGTCTTACTAGCTTATAAAAATAAAGGTCAAATTGTAGTCTGCTTACCAGTTGTGTAAAAGTGCTCCCCATGCCTCTGTACATAAAATCCTGCGCAATAGTGATGCCTCATTTTAACTATGGCGACCTCTGTTACACATTCATGGATATAAGATTAATTTTTTACATCAGGTTTTCGTTATATTAGTGGTAAAGGGCTCAGGGGCAACTCAGGGGCTGTTCTACATGTATTACTCAAGTACACTGCTTTTCTCTTCAGATATTACATGCACATGTAAATGTATAAGTTGTCTGGTGCAGTACAGTGTAGAAACGATAAGCTAAGCAAGCAAAGTTGAAGCTAGTTGAAATAAGATAATACATAATTATACCATGTTTACATCTCACATTTATTCCCAAGGGGTTGCAAGGTATTAATTTCTAGTTGATTTATTTTCCCTTACATGTCCTAACTTCCTAACAGCCATTATAACAATAACTATGTAATATGTTTTTGCAACAGGCAAACATTAGTCACATTACTGATATTAGTGACATTACTAGTATAAGTGCCATTACTGGTATTACTAATGTTATGCCTGTTGCAAAAAATCTTCGCAAATGTCACTTATTTATGGAGAGACAACTTTCTGTTGTCTGTACCCCTGTATGTATACCTAGATTTTAACAGGCATTATCCAGGGACAGGCTGGAAGAGAATGCCCTGTGACCCAGTATTTTCCTTACAGACTGCTTACTGGTCAAGGTTCTCCTTAGAATAAAGGGGTTAAGAATAAATCTCACCACAAATACTGCTGTTGGTCTTGTAGTGCATACATGAATAATATTCCTATGGAGCGCATTGGCTGAGTGTATCTAGTTTTTAACTGCCATGTTTTTTTCCTTTCATAGGGACAAACATAAAACAGACGTGACTCCTCGGATCATCAATTATATTCCTGATTTGCTGTTGAGGAATGTACTACAAATATAGGTGAATAGTCACATTTGATTCTTATGAATTCACATGAACAGTCACATACGATTCTTATTAATTCTGATGAACAGTCACATCTGATTCTTATAAATTCAGGTGAACAGTCATGATCCAGTCATGTTATATCTTAAGCACTGGCCTTAGAACCTGTGAAACGTTTTCTTGTGCCTGTCACACCTTTGTTGGTAGACACCCAAGACTCTCATAAGCCACTCATACAGATATATGGGCCTGCTGTCATTAGTCACACTCATACAGATATATGGACCAGCTGTCATAAGTCACACTCATACAGATATATGGGCCTGCTCTCATAAGTCACACTCATACAGATATATGAGCCTGCTGTCATAAGTCACACTCATACAGATATATGGGCCTGCTGTCATAAGTCACACTCATACAGATATATGAGCCTGCTGTCATAAGTCACACTCATACAGATATATGGGCCTGCTGTCATAAGTCACACTCATACAGATATATGGGCCTGCTCTCATAAGTCACACTCATACAGATATATGGGCCTGCTGTCATAAGTCACACTCATACAGATATATGAGCCTGCTGTCATAAGTCACACTCATACAGATATATGGGCCTGCTGTCATTAGTCACACTCATACAGATATATGAGCCTGCTGTCATTAGTCACACTCATACAGATATATGGGCCTGCTGTCATTAGTCACACTCATACAGATATATGGGCCTGCTCTCCTGCGGTGCACCTGTGCCTTGTGTTGGTTTCATCATGTACGTATGTTCAGTGGTAGTCACTTTCTTCTGAAGTCTTGTTTTTGCTACACTTGAGCCTCAATATCTTGTGTTGCTTCTTGTGTATTCCTGGTTAGTGACTATAGCCGGCTCTACTGTATATTTTCATAGCAGGCAAGCGAACAGGATCTGTTTTATGTCAGATAGTCATTGGTACTCTCTGGGACTTCAGACATGCACAGACGTTTGACTGGACAGTGGTGAGTGTTTCTCGGCCTAGATTCTTATAACAATTTTTTAAAAGCCAATATAAGTCTTAGAATTCATTTGAGATGGTATAAGACATAAGTCCTTTCATGTCTTCTAGAAGTAGGCAGGTAAACTGGGTAAAGACATTTTCAGTGAGTTGCAGCCTGTCAGCTGTCCTGTCTCCTGAAAGCTACAGGGCTTCTTAGTTTTCTGGTATCCATAGAAACTAAGTCAGACTAGCCTTATGGAGAGTAACCGAAAAATAAAAACTGTATATTTGGTCAGCGTTGATGCACACTTGCGAGAATAAATTTACCAGCTAATGCGCTAATTAAGAACACAATTGGCTAATTAAGAACACAATTGGCTAATTAAGAATGTAAATGGATAATTAAGAATGTAAATGGATAATTAAGAATGTAAATGACTTTGATAAGCAAGCCATAAGTAAAATACAATAAAAGTGCCCCCCCCCACTCACCCCGAGAGTAAAGGTGCACATAACAGTCATAACAGGAAAGGTCTTGGTCACGGCAGCATTAACAGTCCTGGGGGGGCCAGCAGTAAGCACAAGTGTGTACAGGGTGTGATGTGTCTCAGAGACATCTTAATTTGATCCATCGAAGCCCTTTGGGAGGTGGACTGGGATGCATCTGCAGTATAAATGTTAATCCGTCTTGAAAACATCCTAGACAGCAAAGAAATACCACCCATAGCAACCGCATCAATTCCCTGGCCAGAAAATGATATAATAATTACAATTCTGTTTGGAAATCGCTCTGCATGTAGTTAAACAAGCTAGGCTATAAGGGCACAGACAAACACAGCTTCTTATTGTAGGGTGCCTCCAAACTGTATACTCCACCTGAATATGAGAAGGTATATACTGTGTGCTAAACAGTGAAGATTTGGCAGGTTAGTGCACAAAATATTAGTGCACAAAACGGGAAGTGATGATGCGTTGCT
The DNA here is from genome assembly GCF_041902795.1 of Electrophorus electricus. NCBI lineage: Eukaryota > Metazoa > Chordata > Actinopteri > Gymnotiformes > Gymnotidae > Electrophorus > Electrophorus electricus. Next base: position 11,961,303 of record NC_137518.1, on the reverse strand, counting down.
ATGCCAACATACGTCATTGCAAGCTGCTGGTTACTTTGAGATTTTCTTTGAATCAGATAAAAATTAAAAATGGAAATGAATGATCTGTTTTAGCTTATTGCTTTGAGAGGACACAAACACTCGTGTGGAAGATTTTCTCCCCTAGCAGACCACATGATCAAAAAGCGATGGAGAGTTTAAAATATATGGTTTATAACAGACTTTTACGCGATGGACAAACATCTCATTAATATGGGTAATAGCCAACATCCAAGCTAGCACATACAGATGTTCACACACATGTGATGGTGGTGAGGATTTCCACCATTCCCACCCCCAGTGTGACATAACGGATCTTATCCACTGGAATTCCTGCTTCCTGGAAGATGCTAAATGAAAACATGGTGATCTGTGGGAGCAGAGCATTGTGGGTCAGAAGTACTGACATCCCACTCTTATAGGAGTGTCACAGAGCAGTGTGGGTCAGACATACTGACATCCCACTCTTATAGCAGTGTCACAGAGCCGTGTGGGTCAGAAAGCCTTATGTGGCGATATACAGGTGTTATATATTTTCATGGTGTTACATCTTGGTTTAAAATATCATGGTTTCACTTTAATTCACACTTTAAAAACACATGCCAAAGGTGAACATTAATGGAAAATTTTTGAAGAAAAACACCAGCTTTAAATTATTAATAGCTTTTCTGAGATATGTGAGCAAAAGAAAAAGAAAAAAATCGATTTTGTGCAACTAACATCATTAACTCCAAAATAGATCATTAAAAGCCAAAATAGATGTTGTTTCACTCAGCAACTTGTTTACATAGTAGATTATTTAACCAAAGGGTTACAGATCAGGCCTCTGCATTAAAAAAGCACCATATCAAGGAGGAGGAGGTCATGACATTTGACCTCTCCATTTTTTGGAGGTTGCTGGACACTTAAGGAATGAGAGAAGAATACGTAGATGGGAATGACATTCATTCGGCAGAGCCTCTTATCCAGAGCGTCAGCATGACGGAACATATGCTTCCCTGATGCTCTACTCTGTCTGCCAAGTGACCTACATGAGCACAAATGTGTTAATCAGTATCTTTCCACCATAGTACAGAAATATCCCCACTGCACTGCAAGCTTAAAGTGCAACTATTAGAGTGGCATGAAAGGATCTTATTAAAACTTATTAAAAAGTATCAAATGAATGTTCAAAGGTATAAAGTGGTTAGAAAAAATAGTAAAACACATGTGCCCATTATCATACAGTTTTCAATAAATATTTGGAAACATCTGTGTGTCCAATTAGGAACTTCAGTCATGTTTTACGAGACACACTTTGTCTTAACCTTCCTGCAGTTCCTCACCAACAGGAACACAATCTGTGTTAAGAATGGTGCACCACGCAAGTAAAGTCTGCTCCATAGTAACAAACCAGCCAGTGCTGAACGTGGATAGAGGTTGGCTGAGAATTCATTCATGGCAACAGTCTATAATTGTACACCTCTAAAATGTCATTGGTGTGTGAGTGTTTGTAAAAGCTGATATATGTCTGTAAAGCGTCACTGAGTCTGAGAAAGATGTAAGATGTAAATAATAATAATAATAATGTACTTGTAAGATAGGTGTACTTAATAAATAAGCATGCTAGCTCATTTACTCTTGTTACAGAACATCTAAAACCCAAAGCCATTCTTTTTAAGATAAGAATATTCCAGTCAAGAAAGTTTATCTGCTGCCTTTGGGGACATTAAAGTTTATTTACCCCAGGTTATGTTATCGATAACATTTCCTAGTGTCACATATTTCCCATGAAATCACACAAAAGGATGTTACTCGTTTTTCTGAGTGACTCTCAGATTTGACCTCATCACTGGTACAAACTCCTATGCATTTTTACTGGATTATCATTAAGCACTTCTTACAAAACACAACACTGATGTAGACAGTGTAAACATCAAGAAGAGAGTCACTTCTCAAATATTACAGAATGCAAAGATGCACAGATAGACTGCTGTTTATAAAAAAAGTATAATGTATTCATACACACTGATGTAGCTAAAAGTATAATGTATTCATACACACTGCTGTAGTGAATAATATAATGTATTCATACACACTGCTATAAACGAAATATTATAATGTATTCATACACACTAATGTAGCTAAAAGTATAATGTATTCATACACACTGCTGTATATAAAAAGTATAATGCAATCATAAACAATACTGTATATAAAATGTATAATGTATTCCTACATCGAACTGTATATAAAAACTATAATGTATTCATACACACTGCTGTATATGAAAAAGTATAACATTATCATACACACTGTTGTAGCTAAAATTATAATTTATTCATACATACTGTCATATTGTCACAGAACGCTCGCCTCCCCCGGGCACGTGGTTTGGCTCGCCACGTGCAGTGGGAGGCCAGCTTTGTTTGTAACCACACCTGCACACACCTGCACCTTGTTCGTCTAAATGTATATAAACCCGTGTCAAAGTGTGCAGGGTGTTGGTTATTGTAGGCGTAATGTGTGGATGTTTCATGTTAACGTAAAACGTACTTTTGTATCTGTCTAACGCTAACCGTTTCATGTTCCTCGTGTGTGAATCTTGTGAGTGCCGTTAGTGTTAAATGTAAATAATTGTTCGTCCCAGTCAGTGGAGTCTGTGCGTCCTGCCCCTCGCCCTGCGGCACTCGGGCCACCGCACGTTATAACTGCTATATATGAAAAATTATAATGTATTCATACATACTGCTGTATATTAAAAAATATAATTTAATCATACATACTGCTGTATGTAAAAAGTATAATGTATTCATACACACTGCTGTATATTAAAAAGTATTATGTATTCATACATACTCTTTTACATGAAAAATATAATGTATTCATACATAAAGCTGAATATAAAAGGTATAATGTATTTATACATACTGCTGTATATAAAAGTATAATGTATTTATACATAAAGCTGAATATAAAAGGTATAATGTATTCATACATACTGCTGTATATAAAAGTATAATGTATTTATACATAAAGCTGAATATAAAAGGTATAATGTATTTATACATACTGCTGTATATAAAAGTATAATGTATTTATACATAAAGCTGAATATAAAAGGTATAATGTATTCATACATACTGCTGTATATAAAAGTATAATGTATTCATACATAAAGCTGAATATAAAAGGTATAATGTATTCATACATAAAGCTGAATATAAAAGGTATAATGTATTCATACATAAAGCTGAATATAAAAGGTATAATGTATTTATACATACTGCTGTATATAAAAGTATAATGTATTCATACATAAAGCTGAATATAAAAGGTATAATGTATTTATACATACTGCTGTATATAAAAGTATAATGTATTTATACATAAAGCTGAATATAAAAGGTATAATGTATTCATACATACTGCTGTATATAAAAGTATAATGTATTCATACATAAAGCTGAATATAAAAGGTATAATGTATTCATACATAAAGCTGAATATAAAAGGTATAATGTATTTATACATACTGCTGTATATAAAAGTATAATGTATTTATACATAAAGCTGAATATAAAAGGTATAATGTATTCATACATAAAGCTGAATATAAAAGGTATAATGTATTCATACATAAAGCTGAATATAAAAGGTATAATGTATTTATACATAAAGCTGAATATAAAGGTATAATGTATTCATACATACTGCTGTATATAAAGGTATAATGTATTTATACATAAAGCTGAATATAAAAGGTATAATGTATTCATACATACTGCTGTATATAAAAGTATAATGTATTCATACATAAAGCTGAATATAAAAGGTATAATGTATTCATACATAAAGCTGAATATAAAAGGTATAATGTATTCATACATAAAGCTGAATATAAAAGGTATAATGTATTTATACATAAAGCTGAATATAAAGGTATAATGTATTCATACATACTGCTGTATATAAAAGTATAATGTATTTATACATAAAGCTGAATATAAAAGGTATAATGTATTCATACATACTGCTGTATATAAAAGTATAATGTATTCATACATAAAGCTGAATATAAAGGTATAATGTATTCATACATAAAGCTGAATATAAAAGGTATAATGTATTCATACATAAAGCTGAATATAAAAGGTATAATGTATTCATACATACTGCTGTATATAAAAACTATAATGTAGACGAAGAAGAAGGTGAGGAGGAGAAGGTGAAGGTGAGGAGGAGAAGGGGAGGAGGAGAAGGGGAGGAGGAGAAGGGGAGGAGGAGGGGGAGGAGGAGGAGAAGGTGAGGAGGAGGAGGAGAAGATGAGGAGAAGGAAAAAAGAGGAGGAGGAGGAGGGGAGGAGGAGAAGAAGGCTAGGAAGAGAAGGTGAGGAGGAGGAGGAGGAGAAGGAGAGGAGGAGAAGGGGAGGAGGAGAAGCCCTCACAGAGCCCACATTGACCAGAACAGACTGTGACTACAAGGTTAATTAAATACTTGAAATACTCAGAAGTTCACCGGGTCCTTCACTGATCAGGACTACAGCGTAAAGGAGAAGGGGAGGAGGAGAAGGCGAGCAGGAGGAGAAGGGAAGAAGGAGAAGGGGAGAAGGAGAAGGTGAGGAGGAGGAGAAGGGGAGGTGTAACAATACCTTAGTGCAGCATGTTAAACATGGTAAGAGCCCTAAAGACACAGCAACACAGTTTGTCCTGTTTTAAAGTAGTCTCCATTATTCAGTGTCTAGAAATCAAGACAGGTCCAGTAACTGGAGCATTTGTTGAGGTTTTATCATTAATACAACACTTACTTTTTTATAAAAGCAAATTCACATTCATCACAATAATCCAATTGAATATCTATGTTGCCACTGGAAACTTTACGCTGTAGTCCTGATCAGTGAAGGACCCCATGAACTTCTGAGTATTTCAAGTATTTAATTAACCTTGTAGTCACAGTCTGTTCTGGTCAATGTGGGCTCTGTGAGGGCTCTGTGAGGGCTCTGTGCGGGCTCTGTGCGGGCTCTGTGAGGGCTCTGTGTGGGTTCTGTGTGGGCTCTGTGTGGGTTCTGTGTGGGCTCTGTGTGGGCTCTGTGAGGGCTCTGTGTGGGTTCTGTGTGGGCTCTGTGTGGGTTCTGTGCGGGTTCTGTGCGGGCTCTGTGTGGGCTCTGTGTGGGCCCTGTGAGGGTTTTGTGTGGGCTCTGTGAGGGCTCTGTGTGGGCTCTGTGAGGGCTCTGTGCGGGCTCTGTGTGGGCCCTGTGTGGGCTCTGTGCGGGCTCTGTGTGGGCTCTGTGAGGGCTCTGTGTGGGCTCTGTGAGGGCTCTGTGCGGGCTCTGTGAGGGCTCTGTGAGGGTTTTGTGTGGGCTCTGTGAGGGTTTTGTGTGGGCTCTGTGAGGGCTCTGTGAGGGCTCTGTGAGGGCTCTGTGCGGGCTCTGTGTGGGCTCTGTGTGGGCCCTGTGAGGGTTTTGTGTGAGCTCTGTGAGGGCTCTGTGTGGGCTCTGTGAGGGTTCTGTGTGGGCTCTGTGTGGGCCCTGTGTGGGCTCTGTGTGGGCCCTGTGAGGGCTCTGTGTGGGCTCTGTGTGGGCCCTGTGAGGGTTTTGTGTGGGCTCTGTGAGGGCTCTGTGAGGGCTCTGTGTGGGCTCTGTGTGGGCTCTGTGAGGGCTCTGTGAGGGCTCTGTGCGGGCTCTGTGTGGGCCCTGTGTGGGCTCTGTGTGGGCTCTGTGTGGGCTCTGTGAGGGCTCTGTGAGGGCTCTGTGCGGGCTCTGTGTGGGCTCTGTGAGGGCTCTGTGAGGGCTCTGTGCGGGCTCTGTGTGGGCCCTGTGTGGGCTCTGTGTGGGCTCTGTGTGGGCCCTGTGTGGGCTCTGTGTGGGCTCTGTGAGGGCTCTGTGCGGGCTCTGTGCGGGCTCTGTGAGGGCTCTGTGCGGGCTCTGTGAGGGCTCTGTGAGGGCTCTGTGTGGGCCCTGTGAGGGTTTTGTGTGGGCTCTGTGAGGGTTTTGTGTGGGCTCTGTGAGGGCTCTGTGCGGGCTCTGTGAGGGCTCTGTGAGGGTTTTGTGTGGGCTCTGTGAGGGTTTTGTGTGGGCTCTGTGAGGGCTCTGTGAGGGCTCTGTGAGGGTTTTGTGTGGGCTCTGTGAGGGCTCTGTGCGGGCTCTGTGAGGGCTCTGTGAGGGCTCTGTGTGGGCCCTGTGAGGGTTTTGTGTGAGCTCTGTGAGGGCTCTGTGTGGGCTCTGTGAGGGTTCTGTGTGGGCTCTGTGTGGGCCCTGTGTGGGCTCTGTGTGGGCCCTGTGAGGGCTCTGTGTGGGCTCTGTGTGGGCCCTGTGAGGGTTTTGTGTGGGCTCTGTGAGGGCTCTGTGAGGGCTCTGTGCGGGCTCTGTGTGGGCTCTGTGTGGGCCCTGTGTGGGCTCTGTGTGGGCCCTGTGAGAGCTCTGTGTGGGCTCTGTGAGGGCTCTGTGAGGGTTCTGTGTGGGCTCTGTGAGGGCTCTGTGCGGGCTCTGTATGGGCCCTGTGTGGGCTCTGTGTGGGCTCTGTGCGGGCTCTGTGCGGGCTCTGTGCGGGCTCTGTGAGGGCTCTGTGTGGGCCCTGTGAGGGTTTTGTGTGAGCTCTGTGAGGGCTCTGTGTGGGCTCTGTGAGGGCTCTGTGTGGGCCTTGTGTGGGCTCTGTGTACACTGTGTACACTGCTGTTAGAATTTGCAGGAAAAAAATAAGATAAACGTAAATGACCCTTAAAATGTATACTGTATGTGGAGCCCAACGCAGGTGCTTCATTTTGTCAGTTTCTTAGCAGGACTCCCAAAATGTAGATTAATTTGCTTTTAACGTTAATTTTGTTGTATTTGTAATTTATTATTGTTTTTAAAATAATACGTTTTTCTCCAATTTTCTAAAATGACTTTCCTAAAAAAAAAAAAAAAAAAAAGAAACTCACCTCCCCAGGCAGTTGGTGACCCACTGAACACTAATGGCACCAATGAGACCCCCCAGACCAAAAGAGGCCACTACAGCAGACCAAATCATTCCAGCTGTACTCTCTCCTGGAGCGCCACCATACCGCTGTGTCCAGCTACTGTTTATAAACCCTTTAATGAACTGTGTAAAGAGTCAACGTTAAATTTTTTAATATCCTTTTTTTCAGTGCAGCATAATAAAATGATTTATTATACTAATTACTTTACATTAACAGCCATATTTTGAAACTTAGAACGCAAGGGTGACAGAATCCTTATAATGGGTTTGTACTGAGCAACAATCTCACCATGGTTGGAGAGCTAATCAGGGTGAGGTGGCTTCCAAACTGGAAGGTTCCTCCAAACCCAAGAACAAAGATTGCCCTGGACCTACTGCAAAGGTCAGGACATTTGGTACTACAAATGAGGCAGTTAATGTTACTTTGGACATTTCTTTATAGACATTTGAGGATAATATGAACTTCATTGATTCCTTGTAAGTAGTAGAGCTTGTGGTTGAAACAGAAAATCAAGAACCATAGTAGAGAAATAAAAAAATTGTAAAAAATGTATTTTATTATGTATTCAAAGATATCTGAGCTCCTGTATAACTAGTAATATAAGAAGGCTCAAATGTATGCATATTCTTATCAATAATGACTTTGTAGATGTTTCTATTTATGGGAAGCATTAAATAAAAAGCACAAGAAATAAACATCCCAATTTGCAAGGATTTTTATATGAATAAATATCTTTGACTTAAGGTTTGACTTCGACAAGCTTGACTCAAGCTTAATACAAATAATTCTAAATATTCCTAAATTTCTTCTTAATAACCAATATGTTAAAATACATATTGAATTTAAATATTCCTACCATGTGCTGTGAGCGTTCCATGTCTGTCCAGGTCTGTAGTAGTGATGATTCACACTGGCCAAGTGCACATTGAACTCTGGTAGACATCTAGGGAAAGATTAATTTCTTACAATGGTTTAATACATCATGACTGTGAAACATTGAATTCATCAAGAGTGGATAAGAATTCAAATTCAAAATTCAAAATGCATTTATACAGTGGTTTTTACAACAGCAGTTGTCACAAAGCAGCTTTACAAATGTCCAAGTCCCAGCCTGCAGTGAGCAAGACAAGGGCGACAGTGGTGAGGAAAAGCTCCCTAGAGCACGAGGAAGAAACCTGGAGAGGAACCAAGACTCAAGGGGGGGGTCCTCCTCTGGCCTCTTTGTTCCGAGGTGTGCATGTGTCTGAGATCAAACTCACAAGAGAGTGTCCATTAAGGGCAATGGAGAAGTAGTTGGCTGGAATGGAGGTGTGGTGGGATATAGGAGGGGACATCAGGGGGAGGTGGGAGGAGCCATGGCAGCTGAGATGGGTAGAGGCTCAGTAACATAATTGAAGAGGAGGTCGGTCTCAAAGTTCACCGCCACTTGATGGATTGTGCCATGCCATAGGGGATGATCCATGACCAGTTAGCAATGTCAATCTGGCATTTTTCAAAGTAGGTCTTAAGGGTGTCTTTGAATCGCTTCCTCTGGCCGCCCCAGGTTGGGAGTAGAGAACTTGTCTGGGGAGACAGGAGGCATGAATTCTGATGCAGTGGCCTGTCCAGCAGAGTTGGTTCTGCCAGATCATGTCTTTGATAGCGTTTGTCTTTGCCTCAGTGAAGATGATCCCCATGATACGGAGAATCTTCAGCAGGCAGTGTTGATGGAATCTCTCGAGAGTCTTCAGGTAGCATTGGTAGGAATCCTCGGTCTCACTGTCATTCAGAAGAGCAGTGACACAAATGGCCTTACTCACCATTAGTGTGGTTTCCTTCTTAAAGTCATGGTTCTCGAAGACCTGACAACAGTTTCCTAAACGATGTGATGGCACAACTGATGCAGTGCTGAACTTCCTCTTTAATGGTTACTAACCAACACTAATAAGTAGAGTTAAACACAGTAAACAAGTCCAGTAAACAGAGTAAAAGAGCACCAAAAACCATCAAGTAAGATGATCGACTTCTGTGCAGACACCGCCGTGCCTCTTTTGAAGTGGAAACGCCACCTCTTTTACTCAACTATGTACTTTGATTGGTTGGGTGGCAATGAGGTTGCAACTATGATTGACAACCCAATCCACCTATAAAGATAGCAAGTGAAGTAAAGAAAATTGCATCAACACAAATCTGAAAAATCTTAAGTGAAGGGAAGGTTTTATGTATTGGAGAGTTTTGATTCAATTCATTATTCATTATTTTCATGATTACGCCATAAAGTACTAGCATTTTTAAATGGGTAGAAATAAAAAGGTTTTAGTTATATCCTTTTATGTTGGTGAAAAATGTCCTATGATGGTAAGGGACTTACGTATTGTCAGGTGTCAAAAGTGCAGTGTGATTTTTCATTGTAAAATTGAAATATGCTGCTGTGTTAAACCATGTGACAGTGGTAGTGAATGTGTCCCTTGGGCAGGGTGCCTGGAACACTCTGACACGTTCCCTCCAGTAGAAGACTATGTGCTTGTTCTGGTTCTAGCAGGTTGTCAGTAGGTATTATTACTATTAGTATAGTATTTTGTTTCAGCAATATGACTTATGAGTTTAGGAATCCTTTGACAGCCAAACCACTTAACTGGTCCTGTATTAACTATGTGTGCTTCATTCAGAAAGCTTCATTTTGAAATATTTACCTATACAATACAGATAATCATATAGAATACTTGGCCTTTTTAATGTCTGAATATACATCAGTAATTGTATTCAGGAGGACAATAACATTACTGCTAGCAGAGCCTGGATAGGTAAGAAATATCTGGACAGTGTTTGAAAGCCAATCAAGATTCATGCTGCATTCTGTGATTTTCTTCTGCGACCTCATATGTATGCCTACAATCCTGCATTGTGCCAGTGCACTTGTTTGATGACTTCTATTGAAATCAAATTATATCATTATATGTCTAACAATGACATTTAGTATCTTTAAACCACTTTATTATCCATTTGCTTTGCTAGTGTATGTAATTACTTAATTATTTGCTCAGTTATGAGGTGATTTGTCTCACACTTTTGTGGTAATATTTTTGTTAACCCCCATGCTAACAAAGCCAGCATTAAAACGGCACCTATCTATTTCACCTGAAACACTGGCATACCAAAAATAGTACTGTTTAATTCTAAAAATTAAATGCATGTGTCGCAGACTGCTCCCAGTCCCACTGGTCACGTGGTATGGCCCGCCACGCGATGTGCGAGTTTGTCTCTTTGTTTGTGACCACGCCCATGTTCGCACACCTGCACCGGCTTCCGTGTCTAATGTTTACGTTTATTTAAGCCATTGCAGGAGATTACGGGGTTGTCGGTCTTTGATCATGTGATATTCGACTACGTTTTCATGTTCACAGTAGCATCACATGTTATGTTTGTAACCTGTTGTCCATGTTCACCTACCTGGTTTTCTGTGAGTGCCGATATGTTCATCCTTCGTCTGTGTATAATAAATGTATGCCTATGTCAAGAGAGCTTGTGTGTCCTACTCCTAGCCCTGCGGCGCTCGGGACATTATGGAAACACCGACCGCCACAGGATGCCTACTCCCTTGATGTTTAATGGACTTCTCACAGGGATGTGCGCAGGGGACTCTTGCTAACATCCCAAGCCGCTGCCTGGATCCCTGCATGTTGGGAGGAGGACCAGAGCTCACGGCCACACCAGAGGAAGAGGACAGAGCCCGCTTCAGACACGGAGGGGAATTCCCCCTGGAATTTCTTAGAAGGGGTGCCTAAGGCTACCGAGCCGGGACCACAGACAGCCGAAGGGCTCCACTGGAACCTCTGTATAGGTGGTCCGGTGGAGTTGGCTAGGTCCCTGGCTAGCGATATAGTAGCTTTTCTTTCCCGCTCCAGAGTGCAGGCTATGAGTACTCCTACAGCCAGGGGAATGTAACCGTTGCTCCCTATTAAACATCTCAGACTCACCCCAAAGGGCCCATGTCCAATCTGTTCATGACTCTTTGAAAGTTTTATGGAGCCATTATTGGAGGTTTGAGGCTCTCCAGCGTAGAAGATTAGATGCTAGAATACTGTAATAAACCATCTCCCTCAGCAAACACACACACACACACACACACACACACAATCCCTCTCTTATTGCATAGCTGGCTCTGTTATAGTGCTGAATGCCATGCAGTTGTGGTACAGCCATACACAGACACGCTGCCTCCTGCTTTATCAGGCCGACACCTCAAAACCAGTTGTGTGTATGTGTGCAGGTGAGTGTGTCTCAAGGAACAGTTCAAGGTCACATTCTTAATTGTCCTTTTTTCCCTTTGAACATTTTGAACATCAATGAGGGAAACTGTTAAAGATCAAGAGATCAAGATTAAAGATCAAGGCCGAATTGATGCGCTGTAGTTCCACATATCAGCAAACCAATCAGACATTAGTTATCCAACAGCTTCTGCCTAAAACAGCAGAAGGTATTTTTTCCAAGTGATCCACTCTTCACCTCAGGTCACGTGGAGGAATGCTGCTTGCATTTATGTCTCACAAAGCCGTCAATCCTGCAGACAAATTCAGCAACAAGTCAGCATTGACCAGGATTTGTCACCAGGGTGCTTGCTGTGCATGGGTGAGCATGTTTCAGTACCTATGTCATTAGCTCCATTACTGCAGATTTCTCTGTCCTTCCGCATCTTCAGTCCAGGCAGGGAGAACACAGGTGAGTGTTCATGTGAGTGCTCAGCTTTTACAACTGTAATCCGTTATTAGCATATGTCTGCCCACTTCTCTTGAGCTCCGCCCACTACTCCGCGCACTCTTCTTCCCTCTAATATCTTCATCTTCCTCTCAGCCGCACTGCTGCTGCCCATGGCAGGGCACAAACTGATAATGGACATGGTCATCAGGAATAATGAGTGTATGTGCCGGCTCCCATCCTGCACATGATTTTGCGTTATTATCCCAGCTTCCAGTTTGCTCCACCTAAATGGCTCATCAATAATGCAGCTAGAGCCCAGGCCTGATTGGCAGAGCACTGACAAGCCAGTGAGCGAATGGCTGATTGGTCACACTCACACTGGGTTTCCGCACTCCGCACTCCCCTTGAGGAGGCTCGCCCCATATGACCACTTTTCAAAGAGTAGCACTATTAAAGTTTTATTCCTGCCTCCGTCAGCTACGGTGATGTTTAGGGTGTCTTACTTTTGTCATATTGCATATGATGGTCAGATGCTGTCGTATGATAGCCATGCCAAGGCCTGTGAGATACACTTGATGCGAACATTAGTTTTGAAATAATTCAATAGTTCAATTTGTAAACAGAATTAGTAGTCGTCATGTGAAGGTCTGACATCTGTGCACATTTCTGGTAGACAAGCTCATGTTCTATAAGCTGGTGGTTAAGTTGAAAGAGGTGGAGCTGGAAATTAAGAAACAGGAGTGTGAAGCTGATTTGCTACATGTGCGAGTACTTCTGCTCGAGGCTGATAAAGAAGGGGCACTGAAGAGGCCCTGAACAACTCATTCCTCTTCCTCAGAAGCTCACCTTGCTGAGGCTCACTAGCTCAGTACAGGAAGGTGCCTCGGTACCTAAGCCGCACTCTCCTCGAGTGTCCTCCATCCCAGCCCACTCATCTTCCACGGGTAGCAGTTTTGATGCCAGTCTGCAGATTGGATTTGTGCCTGTTTTTAGGGAAGATGAAGTGCATTTGAGTTGAGAAGATCTTTGAGTGCGTTGTGACCACATTACAGAGGCCAAAGGACTTATGGTCACTGTTATTACAATGTAGACTGGTAGGGAAAGCCCAGGAGGTATGTTATTCTCTTACCTTAGAGCAGAGTATGGGTTATGAGGTCATTAAGGCCATGGTCCTCCGTGCCTATGAGCTTGTGCCGGAGGCGTATAGACAGAAGAAACCCAACCAGATGTTTATTGGGTTTGCTCATGAGAAAAAAAGTGCTGTTCAAGAAACTTACCTGACACTTTTATCCAAAGCAACTTACAATTATGACTGAGGGCAACTTGAGGGTTAAGGGCCTTGCTCAGGGACCCAACAGTGGCGTGGCTTGAAGCAGCAACTATCCAATTACAAGTCAATTATCTTATCCACTAAGCTACCACTGGTAGATGAGAAGTGGTGTTCAGCACACAGTGTTAGAAGAATTTAAGAACTGTGTTCTGGAAAATATGGCGGTGTATTGGAATGAACAGAAGGTGTGTAGTTTGTCTGTGGTGGCTATGTTGGCTGATGAATTTGTTCTTACCCATAAAACTGTGTTCGCTTCTGCTTTGTCCCACAGCCCAGATGTCAAAGCCCAAGAACATCTCAACTGCCGTGAATACTGCAGAGTCTGACTGAGGTGCGAGTGTTTTTATTGTCATGAGCATGGACACATAATCACCAATTGTCCTGCTGTGAAGCTCAGGAATTTGTGTGCTGTGTATATGGCAAAAAAGGTCAACACTATGAGTACCTTGCCTTCATGCTCATCATTACTAACTGTTGAGCTGGTTTTCAGGCCCTTTATCTTTGATGGTTTTATATCTCCCTCTGAGACAGATGAAAGGAGGTAGCCTATCAAGGGTTGAAGGGATACAGGGGTAGCGATGTGTTGGTGCAAGGTGTGGAGCTAGCTGTACTCAGACTCCCATTGCATAAAATGTATTTGAGCACTAGCACATATACTGGGCCATGCAAGGTAGCAGTTCTGTTGGACTTGCCAGTTAGTGGCATTTCCTTTATATTAGGAAATGATATCGCTGGCGGTGTTGTGTTCAGAAGTGATAGAGATCCCTGTTTTTACTGAGGCAGCAACAGAGACCTCCGTTCTCTTTCCTGCTAGTGTGGTAACCCGTGCTCAGGCCTGTAGGTTAGGTAATGTGTCTTTGTCTTATACGTTTATGCGGAAGCTAACCGATAATCTGTTCGTGTGCCCAATGATGTTGTGCCCACTTACATTGCTTTACATTGTTATATATTGCTTTACAGTGCTGAGACCCCTCAGTATTGCACTCAAAACACTCACAAAAATGTGGTCTTAATGGGATATTACTGTTAGGTGTATTACCATAAAATATTTTTACATGTGCCTACCATAATTAGACTAAAACACAAGCAATTACACAAGCAAGCATAAATCATAAAGGTAGAATATTAGTAGTGTTGTATAGCAGTACTAACTTCTTTCTTCTTGGGACATTGAAGTTGTGTCACTCAAGGGAATAAAGGCAAAAACACAAAATATTGAATTTAATTTTTGGAATTTTTTCAAATGCACGTCAAGACCTTCTCATTAAGAGCATAGGGATCTAGCCAGCTGGTCAGACTATGGTTTCAATTCATCAGATGCTTCCAAGGTTTTTTTTTTTTTTACCTCCTTTGGCATCTACTAAACGTTAAACCACAACAAAGATTCAGTAAATGCCCATGAAATTACAACCATAATTGTAATGCCATAAAAAAATAAGATTTACTTTGGTTCATAACACAGCCTCTCTGACTTTAAAAACTAAGATCACACACAGCTGTGAGTGCTCAGTTCAGGAAATTCAAAATTTGACATACATATAAAATCACTGTTCAGATTGTCCCCTTAATTCACTGCCAAAATAATATTTACTATATTAAATAATATTATTGTATTATTGTAATATTAAATAATATTATTGTGTGTGATTTGAACTGCACAGTAAGTGTAACCATGAAACATTTAGCATCTGTTTGAGAGTCCCACTAGATGTCTCCATTTGACTACAGAATATTTGTAATTCAGGAAAAACTAGTTTGAGATTCAGTGCCATAGTTTAAGTCAGAACTTTACTAATGTAAATGTTTTATTAATAAAGTTAATTTTAGATTTGAAGAGAAGTGCACATAAGATTCCGCTGAATTTTTCAAACCTCATATCAAACTGAATATCACACTCAAAAAATAAAGGGATAATTTAAGGGAAAAAAAAGTTCTCAGACATTAAGGTTAGCGTTAGAATAATTATATCACCAATTAAGGAATTACGGTTTCCATAGCATTTGTGAAATGCAAGTCTGGTCATTACCTGAGCTCCTGTATCATCAAATGCATATTATTCCTGATTACAGTCAGATCTACCATATGGAAGACTACAGATTATGATATTCACCAAAATGGTCTTTGTTTCTGCATGATTTATTTATTTTTTTATATCTGATTGCACAGGCAACCCTATCGACACTCCACATTTCTCCTGCTCTGTTCCCAGATGATAATTTCTCAAATTAAGATTCCCTATGAGAGGAGTAGTAGTGAGTGGTGGCAATGGGAAACCTCAGCCTAACATTAACCCTAACCCTCTGAGATGTGCATTGGGATGTGCATTCTAATGCTCTGATAACTTTAGACAGAGCTTCGCCTATAAGACTGGTTGAGATTTTTTCTATCATCCATTCCAAATGACAGGACAAACGTCTGGGTCATCATGTAGCCCTTTTCCACCAACGAGGAACGTTTCTGAGAGTTTCACGCTTCTGAAGACTTTGGTGCTATTCTGAGAACCAGCCTATGTTTGCACCAATTTTGATTGGAACCAAAGGATGTATCATCAACAGAGCGCATGGCACAGCGCACAACCAAACTGAACTGTAGTAACAAGATGGAAAGATCTACTTTCTCTTGAGGAATGTAATGAAATTGCTAATTTTTAATGAAAAAATAAAAACTATTAGACTGCCAGGCAATGCCACACAAACAATGGAACTATACCGTCTCTACAACCAGCTAGAAACAACTTATGTCACAATTTAATAAAACTGACCTATAGAAATGCTCTATAGAAAACAGTCTGGCATCTTAAGTCAACATGCTGTCTCAATACACTATCTGAGTTTTTTAAGACTATTCTAAACTCTGTAGCAGTTGAGCTGCAGCATACAGTAAATTGTTAATTACTACCATGCATTTTCTTAACTTAAAACAACTGCTATTAAGCCACACTTGAAAAAGCAAACTTTTGATGCTTCTGTGATACCTAGAGACCTGTCTCAAATCTATTTGTCTTTCATGTCTAAGATCATTGAAAAAATTCTTTCCAATCAATTCAGTAGTATTTGAACACCAGTGGTAATTATGACAAATTTCAGTCAGGCTTTCGATCTCACCATAATAGAGAAACAGCTCTTCTAAATGTGTTAAATGATATACGTCTGAACACTGATTCAGGTAAAATATCAGCACTGGTTTTACTTGATCTTGGTGTGGCATTTGCCACTGCATCATAGAATATTGCTGGACTCATTGGAAATTTGGTTAGGTCTTTCTATAACAGTCCTTCAACGGATCAGATCTTATTTAGAAGGTTAAAATTATTTGTCACTATTGGCAGCTATGAATCTGACAGGGTGGCCATGACATGTGGAATTCCCCAGGGATCGGTTCTTGGACCTCCTCTGTTCAAGGTCTATATGCTGCCTTTGGGCAAAATTCTACAGAACAACACTAATTACCACAGTTATGCAGATGACTCACAGATCTCTCTCACCTGATAAACTCAATGAACTCACTGTGTTAATGTCTGGATCATAAATAATTGGATGAGCCAAATTCCCTACAATTAAATAAGGACAAAACAGTGTCTGGCAAAAGAAGACAAATCACATTTGAATACTCCAGTTCTCAGGTCCTAAAATCAATCTTAAAATATTTACACTGGCTTCCGGTTTGTTCAAGAATAGAGTTTAAAGTGTTGCTACTAGTCCATTAATGACTAAATGGTTTTGGCCATATATATCTTATATATCTTGGATAAATTTAAAGAATATACACTGAGTGTATACTCTCCACCATTTCACTGCGAGTTATACTGTGTATGACTATGTATGTGAGGAATAAACCAAACTTGAACTTGAACTTGAACTTGAGTGTAAATCTCGGATCCATGTACTCAGGTCAGCTTGTCAAACCCAGAGTCCAAACTAAACAGGGTGAAGCAGCACTTAGCAGTTTTACTGCATATAACTAAAAACAAACTGCCAGAAAATCTTAGATGTGTCCCAAATGTAATTTTTTAAAATCCAGTTTAAAAACTTTTCTCTTATCATGTGCCAGTCCGGAAGAATCAGACCAAGAAGACAATGTGGAGTAAAACTGAGTACTACTGTTCTGATGAAGCTCTTGATCAGTTAGGGAGGCCAAAAATAACTGCTGTCAGCTGGTCCTTTGCAGCATATTCAAGCACAGGGAGGATAGCAAAGGACAATGTCATTTAATAAACACCAGGGCCTACAAGAGTGGCTATTTCTTTTTCACCAGACATTTGATCAACTTTCCCGGTCTTTGTCTTTTCAGCTGTAGAAGAACTCGTCATTGAAATGACATACATGGAGGAGATATGGTGGTTTGTTCATCTGACTTATATCTGTGCCTACATTGGGCTTCTACTAGCTGGTACTAGCCGGTCTGTGCGGGGCTGAGCTGTTTCTGATCTCTGGCAAACGGAAGACCAATTTTCCTTACTGCCGTGTCTCTGGAAATTGTTTCAAGAACTATCAATCAAATGTGTTAACTGAGAGTCCAAATGGGTGGAAATGGGTGAAACAGATGCCTCTGATGTATAATCCTGGTCCTGAGATGGCTGTAGGTGAGAGACGTCAAAGTCATTTATCCGACACGTCAGATATAGCAAGTTAATGGCAGAAGGGCTGAAATAAGAATAAAAATCTAACAAAAGAAAACGGAAGAGAAGCATCACAGTGTTTGCAGTAGCTGCGGGACAGGGCTATAGGGTTAGGTTAGGGTGCAACTTTATGTACAAAAATATTAAATGTACAGATGTGCATGTGTATGTACAGTAAGAGTTCTCAAAGAATTTACAATATACATATGCGTAATTGTAGTACACACACACACACAGTGAAGTAGGCGACAACTGTGCTTATGATCAGGATTAAAGACTGTTCAGAAATCTGACGGCCTGTGTATAAAAACTGTTCTTGAGCCTGTCTGTCTATGAAAAATGCTGGGAAGCCACCTGCCAGACAGCAGCCTAGAGATCAGGTTGTGTTTTGGGTGTGAAGTCTGATGATGACCTTTTGACCTTCCCTTAGTCACTGTATGTGATGGATGTCTTGTAGGGCTGGAAGTCTGTTTTTGGTAATTATAGCTACTGTTCTCACTACTCTCAGGAGAGCTTTGCAGTTGGTGATAGAGCATCTGATGTACCATGCTGAGATACAGAGTGCTCTCAATGGTGCATCGGTAGAAACTGATGAAATATTGGAAGGCAGGCCAAACTTTTCCAGCCTCTGGAGGACGTAGAGTCACTCAGGTGAAGACTTCACAATTTTGTCAGTGTGGAGGGACCAGGTGAGGTTATTGTGCATCACATGAACATAGAGGAACCTGAACCTGCTGATACTTTCCATGGTTGCTCATGTTTGCGTACATGAGCAATGCATTGGAGCTGTATCTTTTAACTCATTCATGTGCACAAGGAGTACAGAAGGGGTAGTACGCACACATCCCTGGGCTACCTCTGTGCTCAGGGTCAGCATGGTCAGTGCTGTTTCCGATCCTCACCATCTGGAGTCTGCCTGTCCAAGTCCACGATCCAGTTGAACAGTTCAGGCTTAGATCTTTGAGTTTTCAGATAAGCATAGCAGGAATTATGGTGTTGCAATGCTGAACTGTAATCAATGAACAGCATTCTCACATTTTTCTTGTCCAAATTACAATCATTATTTTAAGTCCATTAGGCATAGTGCTAATGAAGAAAGTTTAGAATCATATACCGCGTTAAGATGATAGTCTTCTGATGTCTACAAGATTGATGTGCTTTCCGCCAGTACATGCACAACACACCACAAAAACATCGAATCAGAAAATGGACCATGTATGATGCATGTTCAAGCATGGAATATGTAAGTCTACACTAGAAAGCCAGTTGCGGGAGATCCAGAGTAAAAACATGCATGTTGTACTGGACATGAAACATGGGCTAAAGGGGCATAACATGAACTGTGAACTTTTTCATTTTATTCAAGCTTGGTCAGATACTCTTGAAGAGGATAACCAGGGATGTCACTGTAAGATGGAACAAACCAGAACTTCCCTGTAGTTTTACGGCAAAGCACCTTTACGATGTGAACAAACCAGCTTCAACAGCACCTGTACAACATGCACAGCTCTCAGAAACTGGACGCAAGTGGCTAATGCAAGGCTTAATTTGCGTAATGGAAAGAGGGAGTGATGTTCATAATATAGATTTTCAAAGTTAATTTTGAAAAATGATCACAATGTTTACAAATTGTTATAATTACAGTTACATATTAGTTACAATTATTATTTATAATTGTTATTTGTCTTTGGTTATGGGGCCTATGAAATGTTGGCCATTGGTTTTCTAAAAAGCCAAAATAAATAAATAAATAAATAAAAGTAATGTGTGAGCTCAAATATCAAAGGTTCCATTTCAATTGCCTTATGACTTGTATAAAAACAATGTTATTATTATTATTATAATAAACTCTTTTACTGTTGAGTTTTAAAGTATTCTTGGAATGGAAAGTATATGGAGGTTTAAAATTTGGTACTGAGAACAACTATGAGTTAGAAGGTAGACCAGGTCCATACAGTAAAAAAGGTTAGGTTACAAACAGTATATAAGGGTTAAAAAGTGCAAAGTAAAAGAATTCTCTTATTAACCTATAGTATGTAGAATGTTTTTATTTTGGGAATATTTATCATCTTAACGGCAAAGCTTGTTAGACTATAAAATACATAATGGATATGTTAGATTCACTGCAGTTTATTGGACAGTACTGCAGCAGAACACTGTTCTTGCCTGGCAAACCCATGACGTCGCACGACTATCAAATAGCACTGATCAAACTAAGGTAAGTATCAGCTTTAATCTTGTATGGAGCAGGTTTGTCCAATTGCATATATTGGTATACTATCCAAGCGGCACTTAAGATCACCTTTTAGGGAATCAGAATGGTCCAAAATTAGCCAACCTTGTCTCAATAAACCCACAAAATACCCCTGAGGTTTTGTACTGTCCGTAATAGTTTTTTTCTTTCTCTGGCAGAAAAGGGAGTGTGTACACAGTCTCAAAGTGAGAAAAATAATATACCCCCACCCCAGGTTTTGGCATTTATGTAATAGCCATAAGACAAACCCAATTGCCCCATACACATAATTAAGAGTAACATAAACAAGGTTCTTAAGATATCCAGATTTAACTCAAAACAGAACAAACAAACAAACAAAACAAAACCCCACATCCACCCACATATCACAATCCTAACATGTCTCCATCATGACTGTGAATTAGCCCAGACTATGCTGGTTTCCATGCAGTGTAACAATGTACAATTTGCCATAAAATGAACATACAATTTATGACAGCCTCAATCGCTTCAGTGTTTTGCTGCCGTCTTGAATTCCCTGCCTTAGCTTTCCCATAAACACTGTTCTTACATTTTGTTAGTTGGGGGACAGGGTGCAGGACTACATGGCTTCAGCTTTCACATGTGATCATTCTAAGGAACTTGGAATGTTCATTAAAAATATGATGCACCATTTATAAAGGCAATACTGAACATTAAATCAAACATTTCAGTTGTTCTTCCCCCTGAAGTCTGAGAAGTGCACAAAGTCATCTGCTGTCTCCAGCTCCTTTAGAGAAAGGAATTTCCATTTGAACTCCAATACATTTAAACCACATCATAAAAATCTGCATATGGAAGTTAATGGATTTCTTTCCAGGTCAAGCAACCTTAATTAAAGGGGAAAAAAAACTGGATTTATTTTTTTTTTTTTTATAAAGAAATTACAAATATAATGGCACAGTGTGATGAACAGCCAGTAACTTCTCAACACTGAGTGAAATCTGTTCATGCCTCTACAGCAGGGTACACACTGGTGTAGACAGAGATTTATCTTAGGCAAGATGATCTTTTAAATATAAAATATTTTAAGATTGTGCATGAAAACAACAACCAAGACCATCTCAATTCACATAATTTTCATGTTTAGAAAAATATAATTTATGTACAAAAACAAAGCAAAACTCATTTAAATTATTTACTACAACAAATCTATCAAAGCATGATGTCTTACATACGTAGAATTTACCATTAAAAAAAGAGAAACTATTTATATACATTTTAACAATCTTATATGAGCAGACCTGAACATACAGGGATCCTATACTCTTCAAAGTGGAGAACAGTGAAGTGCATGCTGCCTGATCTAAAGTAAAGCACCATGCAAAGTAGAATAGTGGGGAAACAAACTAGGGTTAGGGTTAACCCCATCCCTACACTTACAATGGCCACTAAAACTAAAACCCTGATGCAATATATCCTACAGGCAGTAATTCTATGCCAAATCCCAGGCCCGTTTACCTTATTTTCATGCTTAAGTACTCATTATAGCACCTTCCTTAAAAGCCATTGGTATTTAGGCTTACAGACTGAAGATCTCCTATTTGCATTACGTTAATCCCGCTGCTGGCTAAGCGTGCGATGCCTTCTGGTGACAATGTCTCCATGGTTATGAGAGTTTGCTGGTCTGTCCTCGAGCCACCAACAGAAGGGTGTTCATTGGAGACAGCGGTGGTAATGTTGCTGTCACTGGAGACCGAGGTCAAACCACCAGTAGCGCCTTTCTTTTTTGTGTGTGTCTTGATGTGCTTTGAGAGATGGTCACTGCGCATGAAGCGTTTGGGACACTCAGGGCAGCAGAACTTCTTTTCACCTGAAAATAATGACCAACAGTGCATATACTGGAGAAAAGGAAGTCACACAATCAAGCTACATGGCTCCACTAGGATTAGAGCTCATGTTAGGAAATAATTTCTCATAACATTTCAATGACAACCAACAAGCAAAAAACCTGAATAATTTCCTTTAAAACTTGCAGTGTCCTTTACACATTTCTTGACATTTTGTCCAAGGGCTGTGAAATGACAATCCTCCATTCATTTCTGAAGATATTTGCTGTACCAAGGTTGTGCGTCACTTAAAGACGTTTTCACACAAGTATTTTTCCCCAGACCCAGGACCATTTGCTCTGTATGTTCAGTCAAGTCTCAAAGTTGTTTTTGACTTGAGAAGTGATCCAGAGACACAATCTATGGTCCCCTTGAAATTGGTGTCTGGAGTTCACTCATTCACTAATGTGGCTACTTCTATTTATTGCATCACTTCCCTTTTCAAGATGCATGATAGCGGGGATACATGATAGCAGTGTATTTCATGTAAGATAATCTCAAGTCATCATATGGCTATCACTATGCATCAGTACATGGATATTAAAACCGCACTTTCATAGGACTGAAAAGTTACGGTAACGTGTTACTGCACACCTTAGTGATGCAAGTGTGTGTACTGAGAGCACAGTGAAAAAATGCACATCTTGTGATGGCCTGCTTGCCTAAAAACTCCCTCATAAAACAATCAAAAGCTTTGCTTGTATGGCTGCATGTGGAAATGCTGTGCATCCAGAACAAGATGTTCTTCACCGCTTGAGTGTCTTGTATCCCAGCAGTACAACAGTGAATAGAAGAACCTAGTGCTTAACATTTTGCAAACCTGCACCTAGAAAAGTGAAGTATGAAACTGAACCGATCCTTGGTTCGGAAGGAATTCCTCTGTGTGAAAGCAAAACAGCAATAAGCCTAAAAATGAGCCTAGAATCGGTCCTGGGTAGGAAGTGTGAAAATGCCCTTAAATACTGCTACATAGCAAATAAACCATTATAATAAACTGACAGCTTGTGCTATATTATGTTGTATTCATATGGTACAATTCTGATTCATTATCGGCCTGCCAAACTTAATTCTAATACAGCTAGAAAACTGAACAATTGATTCTAAAATTAGGGTTTGCTTCCAATTAGTAGCATGGTAGTACAAAAATTTAGAAAAATGTCAATATTAAGGGTTGCTACCTTACTGCCTTTAGGAAACTTTCTAGAGGCTTGGATATAGACAACTGCAATGATGAAATATTAACATTGCATGATAATCTAAATAGTTGTAGTGTGGCTTTTTAATAATGAAAAGGTGCTGAAATTGCATTATGCTTCATTCTTAACAGAAAAAACAAATAGTCTCTGCCTTTAAGAACATTAAAAGTACCCAAGGCTAGTTCCATCATGCTGTGTTTTGTGGGAGATTAAGGTTGACAATGTCAAGCTCTATTAATGTGAGCTCTGAAGACAAGTATACGCATCAATATTTTCTAAACTGAACATTGCTGAATATAAAGGCTGCTGAATGGCAATTACTAGACCAAAATAGGAAGAAATGCTTACTAAATGCATGTAAAAGTACTTCTATATTAAGCAGAAATGGTACCTTTTCTTACCATGAGACTTACTAGCTTAGCGCTAGCAGAACTACTGATTAACATTATAGCACCATGTCCTTTTGGATCATAACTCAAACACGTTAGAATCACCTGTGTGCGTTCTCTTGTGTCTTTGCAGTTCATCGGAGCGTGTGAAACGTTTTCCACAGTATGCCCAGTTGCAGGCAAAGGGTCTCTCTCCTGTATGCCAACGCAAATGTGCTCGTAGATGAGATGTCTTGCCATATACCTTTCCACAACCAGAGATGTGGCAAATGTGCTGTTTCTTTTTATTTGGGTCACTGCTGTAATCACAATCACAGCAGATTTGAAACCAATTCTAGCATATTCATGTGCAAATTAATGTCAAATGAGCATATGATACATTAACTACTTAAACATTTTATAACAATTGACATGTTTACAAGGGTAAGAGAAACTATGAAGTAATTATAGTGTGAAATAAAATGATTAACAAAGATGGCATATTATACCACAGATCTTCAAAGCTTAAGGCTTTGAGGAAACCTCCCATTTTACAAGGCATATTGAAAATTCAGAGTGTCAATAACATTTTAAAGCAGGCATTAACCATACCGGCCTTCCCCATCTTTGCAGTAGGGGCAGGTGCAGGCTTCTCTGCGTGTGCGTCGGCTAGGGGGTGTAGGACTGGTTTCTAAACTCCTATCTAAAACCGTAGAGTCATCCAGAGTCTCTCCCCCTACACCACCCTGCTCACCTAAATACAAACAAACAGACAAACAAACAAACAAAAACAAACAAACAAATAGTTTAGATAAAACAAGGCCTGGTTCTGTAAAACATGGATTTGTCGTCAGCATCATAACATAATACATAAGAAAAACTGCATGATTTTAACATTATTTGCTATATGGTTTACTTTGGCTCATCATTGGGTTTAATTTCTTAATATGACACATGCAGCAATAAACACTTACGTGAAAGGCTAGTTTGTGCTCAACTAACTACTTAGCTTAATCTAAGCCACATAGGACTTATTTAATAAGAGTATATATAGCATTCCCATCTTTATTACTGTTCTGAATCAGAACCAAAAATTGGTACACATGTGGGGAAAGTGCATTTGTACATTTTTTTTGCCTGGAGTTTTTAGAACCCAGAGTAACCATGTCAAAGCATCCCACTTTTCCGTTGGACAATTTTTTTTTTTATTAATTGGACAACTACAATCCGTTTTGATATAGCATGTACAAAGAATGTGCTGAAAATGACTTGAGCTCTGTTAGGGAAGTGTAGCAAGGCAAGGAAAAACTCCCGATAGGCATTTGTGGCGGCTGGAGTGGTTGTGCATCACCTGCAAGGTGGAATGAGAGTCACGGTAAGCAAACAGGCCAATTGGCAGAAGGATTTCACCCATGTGTGAGTAACAACTGCATGTGTTCAGTGAGACAGGGACAATATGAGAGAAAGCTCCGACTGAATGTAATGAAGCCATCAGAACCAAGGGACAGAGGTGTCCTAGTCCCTGACCCTGACCCTAGCGGTTTTGTTTGCTTTAAAAGACAGAATTTATTTAGAAATGGCACCAAAACATGCCATAAAGGCAGGCAAAGGGCATGTGTCCTTTTTGCCACCTTGTGTTGCAAATGCCAATGCAGGAATAAAAGTGCGGAACTCCTTCCTACATCACCACTCTGCAACACGCAGGCTGTTGCAGTATTTCGGGACACGTAAGAAAAATTAGGCTTTCACGCCACAGAAGCCTGAAGGTGCTTGTTCAGTTGCTCATCATTTCAATATTGGGCTACAGGAACTCATGTCATGCAGGTCTTATGAAACAGCTGATTTAAAAAAAAAAAAAAAAAAAAAAAAAAAAAAAAAATCATCTTTGCTTTAACCAGAGTGAAAAAGGTTAGCGTACATGTTGCCTAGGAAAGAATTCTGTCTCAAAGCACAAGATGAATAGAAACAAACAAACAAAAAAAAACAAAAAAACCTCCCACATACACAATTTTCTGTGAATGTCAGCAAAAACTTTCCACCTATAAAGACCATCCAGAGAGCACGCGGCAAAAAAAAAAAAAAATCCAATAAAATGTTAGCTTTATCAATCCAAGATTTATATTTGCTAGCTGAATAATTCTCTCAGATATTAAGATATTAAAAAGGATGCAGAACCATTTAGCAAATTGCATAAACACCATTTGAAGTCCTGTACCGGAACACAGTAGTATTATTCGCTTTTTTGTGATTGGAATGTGTATTAAATAAAGGTTTGGTAGTTTTGATGGGCCTTATAGACTTTACATACAGCTATATAATCCACACCATACTTCACACTAAACCTGTTCTGTGCACTATGGGATCACAAACACCAGCTAATGGATACCTTGCATGTGACAAATGTAGTACAAGATGCCACACTCATGAGCAAACCTCATGGAATGTCCACAATGTGGAAGCATTTCGCGAATAATGCTGGAAGTTAAAGCAAAAACAAAAAACACACCTAGTGTTTAAGTAGTATGCTGGAAGGTTGCCAGTTCAAGCCCTACCACCAACACAAAGTTGCCACAGTTGGGCCCCTGAGCAAGGCCCTTAACCCTCAATTGTTCAAGTTGTATTGAGTCATAATTGTAAGTTGCTTCGGATAAAAGTCTCAGCTAAATGCCGCTAATGTAGAAAATATCAATAGAAGACTACAAAGCATCTTCTAGCAAGTATGCCAATAAAACAAAATAGATATTGGCAGCAACAAGCACTGCAGTGAATGCTAGCTAGGTGAGAAAAAACCCATACATCAATAACACAAAGTACAAAAAACATGGTATTAATGCATCTTTAGTTGCAATCAACATACTGTGCAAGCAACTGCAACTCAAATGAAGCAACTGCACACATTCAAGCTTGGCAGTCATTTCTGCAAAATTTACATGTTTACACCTACAAACAGAAAACTGCATCTCTTGTCGAGTATTAATCTTTTGTAAGCAGCTGGCTCAGCTAGAGCATTGGGTAACTCTAATGAAATTAAATAAATGAGTCAGTACTCTCTTATTCCCTGCCCAGGCTTAAAGCAGCAACGCTTTTACAAAACGCTTCATGAGATGCCTGCTTGTATGCATGTGTAGCATACTGCTTTTATTTAGCCTGCTAGCTAAAAAAAAAAAATGGACTAAGCCAACTGTTGCCTCACTGACCGCAGAGCTCTATAAAAAACTAGTATCCATGTAGGGGCAGAACACAAGCCTGAGATGAGCACAGTAATTTGCTTAATGAATGAACAGTCAAAATTCCACTCACTTCTCAACACTGGAAACACTAAGAATTATTTAACTACTTAACAGCTGAACCAGGTAACTATACAAGATAGTCATTAAAAAAAATAAACTGCATGAAAAGACATTTAATTATGTTCCTCACTCACTGAGCTGAGCTGTAAATAAGATGAATAGTCAGTTATATGGTGTTTATGATTTACCCTTGCATAGTTACCAAAAAACTGGATTATAAAATGTTACCACAAACCTGCCACACTGAAAACTCATCGCAAGCCTAACCGTTGCGGTTGAAGATTTTACCCTTTATATACCCCGCCCCTTTTCTGCGTCACACTCAGGCTTAGGGTACAGCAGCTATATATTAATTAAAAATTTAATCAATTATTATTGATCATTAATGAACACTGGGGGTCTGAATATTGACCATGCCTCCAGAGAGAGGTGACCAAAAACCAATTAAATTAAGACATGATAATCAATGTACTTGGTGGCTTCTGACTTATTCCAGGCTGCCTGGGTGAAGGCTAGAAATGCAGATTTTCTTCTGAATTTCAAACTTAAGTGTGTGTTAGAAAAGAGCAAAGAGCACTCACCAAGCACTATCTACAGATCCTACACTTTATCTATATTTATCTTGCATATATATATATATATATATATATATATATATATTTTATTTTTTTCCCCTCACATATACAGAATATCTAGATTTCTCTATGCACCCGTTTTCTTTTCCTGTTTGGACAGAGCACTCTCCACCATTTCACTGCGAGTTATACTGTGTATGACTATGTACGTGATGAATAAACCAAACTTGAAACACTGACCAGCCACTTTATCAGAAACATCTACATTCTATAGGTGTGTGTGTTACACATTTCATCTTAGCCCTTATATGTGCTCAACTTTACCAGCTTAACATCTACAGCCATGTCAATATGGCTGCTACTGTTGTGCTGTGAATGGTTCACCATCAAAATATCGTTTGGTTGGCAGTGAATCTGAAGTCGTAAACTGACCAGTGATTAGGTTGGAAGACAGCTAACGAATTGAGCATACAAACAGTTTGGCTGTAACTATGTTAAGGTTACTAATAAGACACTCGTTCCTAACAAAATGGTCAATGAGTATAGTTAAGACTTTTTACTAAAGTGGCTGGTGAAGGCGAGTGAGTACCGTCAATCCCACTAAATCGCATAAAGCAGTAAACACTCCCTATAGTGACATTCTGCAACTTAATTTGATTTCATTTATGAATATAATTGACAAAGGCTTTTTGTTATAACCTGAAAATTCTGTAGAAGTGAGAAAGTCAAAATAGCTCACTATTAAAGAAAATCTAAACATGTATTTTTCCCCTCTATGTGGATAGGCAGACTAACCTGTAGTGTTGGCAATGGTGATGGGAAGTCCCTGTAGCTGATGCATCTGCAGCCCAGCATTGCCCAGGTTGATGGTTTGAAGGCCTGGCAGCTGCACAGTGGCACCTGTGCCAGTCTGAGTCAGTGGAGGAACTGAATGCACTGGTGCCAGGGTAATCTGAGCACCATTTGTGCTCTGCAGCTGTACGGTCTGCCAGCTAACCTGACCATTAGGGCCTACAGTGCGTAGAAGAATTGGGCTGTTAGGGATAGTCTGGATCTGCAAATTCTGCACGGCATCCTGAGAAAGGGTGTGTGTTGCAAACACCTGACCACTGGAAGCAATCATGCTCGGTTGAATGGCTTGCAGTGTAGGTGTTCCCTGTAGGAGCTGCTGAGGCTGAATAACAATCTGGGGCTGCTGGCCATTTCTGTTTTCAGACTGGACTGAAGCTCCTCCAGCTATGGTTGCCAAGGTGGCCCCTGTCACACTGTTGCTGTGGGCTGATATCCCACCACTATATGAGGCTGCAGACTGTGCTATGGAAGTGGTTGAGTTGCTATGGTATTCAGCGCTGGATGTGGAGGCTGGTGTCTGTTGGGCTTGGACTGGCTGCTGAGCGATATCCGCAGTTCTGCTTGAAACGTCTTCAGTTTTCACTCCGTTAGCTGCCCCAGCACTCAGTGGAAGGAGGGTGACATTACCATTTAGTGATACAGGCATGTTGGCAAAGAACTGTGTCTGACTAGGCAGCACAGTGTTGCTTAAAGCCAAGTTATGAAGTGGAATGGTCTGCTGAAGCAGGCCAGGAACAGTTAGGATGTTGCCAGCTCCTGTTCCTTGGTTGGCAGTAGCCGTAAAGAACTGCTGGCTACCGCTGGGTGAGGACATGAGCTGAATCTGTGCTGCACCTGCAGCAGAGGAATCTTGGGATGCCTGAGCAAACTGGAGATGCTGCCCATCCACCGTCTGAAACTGGGGAATGACTTGATACTGGATATTGGGCATCATACCCGATAATGTGGTAAGCACTTGCTGGCCCTGTACGCTTGGAGCAGATGCCACCATGCTCTGTTGCTGCTGATGTGCGTCTGCTCCAGTGGTCACTGCATGTTGGTTTTTGTCTTCTGTTGCAGGGGCTGCTCCTTGAGACATACCAGAGCTGGCAGCTGTCTGAGCATGAACAGGAATAAGCTGCCAGCCACTGGTAGTGTGAGAAAGTTGCGAGTGGTTTATCTCAAGCCGATGGTGCTGATTCAGGGTCTGCTGCTGTTGCGTTGCGTCATTCTCATCTATTCGACTGCAGGTGGCTGCCAGCAGGGCTAAGGGAGACGGCTTCTGGGCGATGGCCTACGGGGGAGAATAAGCTCTGAAATATTGCTTCAAAAATCACTTTCACTTTTTCATGTTTAAGGAAATATAAAGGCGTTAATACAATTGATTAGCCCTCCTATAGTCATGTTTATATAACAAACACTAAAAAAGATCCATTTATACATGACTGAATGTTTAGGCAAAAACTGGATTAAATGGTCACAGTGTTGCATTAATTAAAATGATAAACGATTACACTCCCAATGTAAAAATAGGGGAGTAGGGGAAACCATTTTCTATATATAAATAAAATACAAAACTTAGCATTTATTAATCTTTTACTTTAGACTTACACTGGGATTGGGAAATTGGCCCCACTTATTAATTTCTTAGGAAACCTGAATTCTATATTTTAAAATCATTTACTACCATCATAAAGTTCAGTGTCAAATGATATCAAATTAGAGTTGTATAATCTGAAACGGGCGCTACAATGATAAACGTTACAATTCAGCCACATTACTTTAAAATATCAACTGGCACAGAATATAAATAACTATTGGTAGATCCAATTCTGGGGCTTTTCTGAAGGTTGTCCATTTTAGCCTTTTTTTATGGCACGTAAATGAGCTGCCAGCTAATGTGTTTTACAAGGATCAATCAATCGTTTTTAATTAAAATCCAAAGACTTCTATTTATCCATTAGATGTATATTTTTCTGGCACACATGTCTAATCTCCATGATGGGTCCCATAACTGGCAATATCCATGTCTACACCGTCAGAAGGGTGTTGATTTTGGTGTATACAAGATCAATGCTCTGGTCATTTTCTACATTTCATTCTAGACTCAAAATATCCCTAATTTTCTTGTGTAGGCGATTTGTTTTTTGTTTTGTTTTTTTCTTCAAATGTTATGCCCCGCCCCCCCACCCAACCCTAGCTTTTAGTCTTTTTGCCAATTCCCAATTAACTGTCTCTCTCGTCATACAACAGCTACCAACCTCCACCAAGACATGTGAAGCCAAGCACCTCTTTACAAGCTACAGTGCATGCTGCTACACAGGACAACCGAACACCCTTGCCCTTGACAGTAAGCACAACCACACAAGACACCCACAATGGGATAAAGATGCTTTTATTGACAGGAGACAGTAGTGCCACCCCTCCCGCACAGTTTTGCCAAGGCTTGCCCTGCTTTAGTATTTTTTAAAACATGCTCAAACCGACTTCCACTGACAACTCAGAAGTTTGCAGCACCTGCGTGACACAAGTAGCCACTTAAAATACAAGGAGAAGTGGGGAAGGTGGAGGAAGTCCGAGGAAGGAGGGGAGAAGTGGGTGTCTCCCAGGTGGAACACACTTGCCCCCAGCATCCCATTGGGTTGACGACTTGGTGATTTGCACGTCTGCTAAAAATCGTCTAGTCTCATACTGATGAGAATGCAACAATTTCACCAAATAACTGAAGATTTTTTGGTTTCAGGTTACACTTCTAGATGGCTTTGTCCGACGTTTTCGCTGCTGAAACAGAAACGTCAGGTCGGCGGTTCTGCTGATGAAGTGGACATTTGTGTTCACACATTATTGGAACAGCCCTTAAAAGGCACCAGAATTCCCCTCGGGGGAAATACAAAGTGGATGATGGAATGGCAATAATTTCTGAAACGCAAGGACTGACAGCACGCAAGCCAGCAAACCCACAGCAATAGGGCAAACGCTTTTTCTCCAATAAAGATACCACTTCCTCAACCATACACGTACATAACCTGGTACAAAAAGTGAAAGCATGTTGTGTGTTAAGTATTCTTCATTGTTTAACTGCAAAAGACCAGATGGGGGAAAGTAAATATACTAGAGAAGCTAGATTCCAATTCATCACATTATTTTTTCACCCTTTTCCCCCCCCCATCCTTCAGTTTTTACATCGCTTCTCCTGTTCTAATTGGATTGGGACTTAATGACGCAAAGACGATCTGCTGTTCTTTGGGAGTTTCCCTTAAACTTGAGAGGCCAGTCTTCAAGATACTCAGGACTTAAATTGTTCCTAACAACCCAGACTAGAATCAACCAAAAATAAATAAATAAAATATAATAACAATAATGATATTATTATTATCATTATTATTATTATTATTATCATTATTATTATCATTATTATTATTATCATTATTATTATTATCATTATTATTATTATCATTATTATTATTATTATAAAATAACTTTTAAAAAGGTTACTTAATTTAGTTCCGAACCCGATTACACCACTCTCTGGTACTGGTCAGTGTGTGTGGAGCAGTGGCAGACTTGTAGAGACTTTATACCTTCAAAAGCTCAGAATGGTTACAAACATGGAACATGTCGCATGCTAAGGACTCAAGGAAGTTTAAGACTTTCTTTAAAGAGCAGGTTAACCTTGATTACAATGAATCTCACTCTAACAAACCCCCCCCCCCCCCCCCAACTGCTTATGTCATCTTTACTCACGTTCAATCCATTCCAGTTTCCATCATCAGATGATTAATGTAATCCATTTCACTCTTGTAACTCACCTTGCACAGCATGTAGAGCAAAGTAGCTCACATACCACCCAAGGGAGTACACATAGCATCATAGTAACACGTAAACTGCTCTGCATAGGTACTTCTGCCAAATGCTTTACACTACATAGTTACCCATTTCAATGATGTCTGTGCCAGGCATCCAGCTTAGCAAGTACTTAAATATTTGAGCTTGAGTACTTAAATATAGACGTGAATATTTGCATATTCTAAAATGATAAGCAAAAACGTTAAACACGCTGTATTATTTAGAATGTATTCAAACAAAAGCAATGGAACACAAATGAAAGGCGACAATGACAGAGCAAAAGGCAAACAGGAATTTTCTTGCATGTGAAAGTTCTTGTGAAGAGACTGAGGAAAAGCATGTTTTGGTGGCATCACCAATAAATGTGAGTGGCAGCATGCAGCTGCTTCAGTCAACAGTGTTGCTTACGCACAGTTCCAGAGGTGAAAAAGTGGTCAGATTAAATGCAGATCTACCAGCCCAGACATTTTCTGGCTAATATTGCAGTCTCAACGGTGCGCTCCACAACACACCAGAGCATCACTCCCCTGAAGTATGCGTGTTACAAAATGGATAAGGAGCCAGCAGTTAAGAAGTTAACTGCAGTCATCTGCAGGAGTTATAGCAATACAAATGCCCTCAACTGCTCTGATTATGCTGCAAATCACACTTTAAAATGGTGTGTTCACCCACCGGATGTACCAACATGTCAATTTAATTATGCAAACCAATACAAAAAGGTATCATGATGGTGAATTAGGATAGTTAGCACCTCGCCGAACCATCAGTTAATTCCCTCTAAAAGCAACTGGACGCAAGAAATTCAAGGTTTAAGACCTGAAAATGGACAGGTATTTCCTAGTTTCACAAGGTCGGTCTCTACAACTGGGTCCAACTCAGTTCCATGTGAATGGCTCAGTCTTCATCATCGGCTTGTTTCTATGAAGGAGGTTGTGTCTGCATAAGTCAGAACCATTTTAGTGTGTACGCACAGTTCAGAAATGAGACCCTTGATCAAAGTGGATATGAACCGCGCTCAGAAGACACCGTGAAGAGAAAAAGGCAACCTTAAAAAAACCCCCCACACACACACACACACACACACACACACACACACACACACACACACACACACACACACACACACACACACACACACACACACACACACACACACACACACACACACACAGTTCAAAAAGCAGGTAAGAAAGTTTCTGGTTTACTAAGAACCACCCAGAATTCTTAGCCAAACAAAGGCTAAAATTAGTTGGGAGTTGGAAAGCCTACACAACCACTTTCTGATCCCAGATGCAATTTACAAAGTGTTCACGTACATGGGCTACACACATTCAAACAAGGTGAACATGCCTGCACAAGAGCACAGATCATTCTTGCTTTGGTAGGTGCTACCATCATTACCCTGAGGCAGAAATTACTGCCATTACACAGGGCCCACAAGGACAAAGGTTCAGCCCCCATCCAAAATTTGCTTATCACGTCCCTAAACATTCCTTCCCAGAAGCTACTGACCATTCAGTTGCAGGACTAACCGAAAGCTGTTCAGATGATTCAGGAGTGCATTTCCGATTAATCTGTTGGTAAGCGTCTGAACTCAGAACCACTGATGACCACATATTAAAGGGTGAAGACCAAAGCAAACTGTGTGCAGCCACAGAAGGAATACAGACTCCAATTGGGGACCTACAAGTGTGCGCCCCCACATCGTCTCCAACAAAGTAATCGATGCATTGGGTCAGTTCCCAGAAACTAAGTCTCTAAATTAAAAGAGAGACATGCACACGCCAGAGATACTAAGCAGTTTGATCCCACAACGCCAGAGTACAATATTGAAAAACGTATTACAGAAGTCAAACAGCTTTGTTGACTTGCCTCATGCAGCCGAGGAAAGCAAATTAAAAAATTTAAAAAATAACCTTACTGCATTCAAATATTCACAGAAGCATAACCATGTCACAGCTGACAGTTACTCTCAGCTTTGTAGCATAGCTAAACAGAATTTCTCTCTGTTAAACATTACCTACCATCTCAACTATGAAAGGGGGGAGGAAAAAACAAACAAACAAACAACAAAACACACACACACACCTTGTAACAAAGTTTCCCAGCTCTGAAATAATGTGTCTAAAATTGGAAGGCACTGAATATCAAAAGAAATTCACACACGGACACCCCTCAGTTACTGCTCATGTTGCAATGACAAACACATTCCACAGATTTCTCCATGATAAGAAAGATACCCCACATGCTTTAACTCAGACGGAATGGAAGGGCCAAAACCATCTTAAATCTAAAGCATCTGAATATCCTTATGACCTGACTTAAGTGAATGATCTCAAGTCCATCATAAGAGGTCGAGGAACAATTAAGTGGCCTACAGCTCCAACCAGTAGTGGACATGCAACCAGTTGAGAAACAAACTTCATACTTGTTTATATTGTAACGAATCAGCTTGTAACCATGCAGTTAATTTTCTCCGTATTCTATAAAACCTTTTACCAGATGTTGATACTAGTGGTGGTAGTAACTTCCAACCACGTTTCTGTATTTTGTTAATATTACAGAATGTTTCCAAAGAGGGTGAACATGGCATTACCTTCACTACAAACATTCATACCTTTATCTACATTTTCAGCCTTTACTGCCTTCTGTTGCTACCAGCATAGAAATTGCAAAGTATTAATCAGAGCACTGCAAACCATATAATAGGAAACCAATATTATTTACACAAAGTTGTTGCCATTTGTTTATAAACCACCCCTTTGACAAAAAAAAACAAAAAAAACAAAACAAAACAACCTGTTGCATGTGACATACTGTTACCACTTGGGAAATGTAAATGACATGTCTGGCAATCAAGTGCATCAGAAACTTTATAATGTGGTCCTCTCCAAGAACAACCCAACAACCCAATAGAAGAACCTAGAAGAACTTCTAGTAGCCTTAGAAATGTGCTCAGCACAACAACTTCAAGTATAGTAATAATACATAATTGATTTTGCTCAAAGCAGGAAGCAACGTCCCACTTAGACTTAAACACAGCTGTAATCAATGCGAACTAATGTGGCTTGCTTTGGTAATCCACAAATGACATACATATCATTCCCTTCATTTTATGTCACAAGAATCCCTATTAAATAAGACACTGGTGAACAGAAAGCCAATCCTTAAAGCAATTAAAACAGCACAACCTCTTCAGCAACTCTCTGAGCAAGTAGTCACATCTAGTCTGGACAAGTTAAAACTGTACAGCAAACTTCATAATCCCTGAATAAAGAATTTGTTTTCAAAACACAACTAAGGTTATACAGTCTAATCAACATGGAAGGTTGCTCATTAAATGCATCCCATCCAAGTAACACTTGTACTTAGCATGATGTCCTTTATCTCATCAACAGCCATTATCTAACCACTGTATATATAGAAGTTTCCATCAACCAATTCTTTGCAAATTTTGAACACACCCCAAAACAACTGGAAAGGCTGAAAAGGGGAACACACACACACACGATAGAATATCACTAAAGCAGATGTGAAAAGGTGATGGAAAAAAAGTTTTCAAATAAATGATTATGGTGGCCTACCGTTTAACTTACAGGCAGAGCACTCGTAGTACGTTACATACCGAACAATTTAAAACCGCTATTTTTATATGGATAATACTTAGAAGCCACTATAAAGCACTGTATGGGAACATGATTGTTAAAATTATCCCACCTACTTCAAGTAGGTTTGTGTGTTCAAGATAGTTGCGTCATGTGCACAGGTGGTCAAACCAACATGTACATGACGAAAATCAACAGATGGTCTTCCACAACTGCCTGCAAAACAATTGATGGCCATCCTTTCGATTTACATAGTCCCTGTACCTGACTGCTGGATGGAGGCCTGGGATGTGGGTGCCATCCAGTTTAATGCCTACAGTCATACCATAATTAGGGGAAAATACTGTGCATGTCAGTTTATTTGCATAACTGCAGTGGCTTTAAACGGCATGTTTTCAATAAATTTTCATAAATGCACACATTTGCAAATCGTTCGAAAGAAAACCCTGCCAAAATAGGTACAGCCTATTCATTTTTATTGTGAAATAAGTTGAATAAAAACAGCACCAAGCCATAACCATGACACACGGTTATATCCGAATAGGGTGAATAACCACCCTAGGCTCGGATGACACAATGTCGTGACATGCATTGTATTAGGTGATGGAAGGTAGCTGGAGGCACTTGTGCTCATTCCAAGTACAGCAGAGCACTGAGGTCCCTCAAATTATGTGGTTGTGGGTCAGCACGGTGAACCTGACGATCCAAGCGTTCCCAGATGTGCTCTGCTAGTCTGAGTTTGGGCAAGTTAGCAGGTCTAGGAAGGACACAAAAGTCACCATCATGCTCCTGAAACCACTCATACGCCAACCTTGTGTGTTGAGGTGGGCCATTATCCTGGTGACAGCTACCATCAGGGAAGATCTTCAACATGTTCGGGTGCACATGATCTGCTAGGATTGCCAAGTGCCCGATGCTGTTCAGAGACTAACGCGGTTGTATTAGTGGTCCAAGATCATGCCAAAAAACAACCCCCAGATATGTACACTGCCACCAACACACTGCGTTTGGCACACAGTTTTTCCTTGAAAGCAGTCCTCATGCATTTGGCAGCACATGCGCTACTGTCCATATATAGACAATATACATCACAAACCCGGATTCGTCCAAGAAGCAACATTTTTCCAATCATCCAGAGTCCAATTATGGTACTCCCATGCAAAATGGAGTTGATGAACCTTGGTTAACATTGGTGCCTTAACCATGCCTTTGCTTCGCAGGCCCAGATGTAACAGTGTTCCCTCAGTGGTGGTCCCTGACACTTTCCACAGGTTAACTGGTTCACTATGGCACGCTGATTGGTCAATGGGTAAGACGTCCATTACCCGATGGGTAAGAAGTCCATTCTCAGTACACCTTCACTACGTCAGCTCTAGAACATCCTACAGAGTTAGCAGTTTCTGCTACCCTATTATCATGGCCTTTTGGACATCAGTCATATCGTGTCTTTTGCCCAGGATGTTAGTTTTATACTCTGCTACAACTGACTGATGTGCTTATTTATACATTCAGCAAACCCCGTCAAGTGGCATCAGACATTCTGAGCCAAGTTTGTTCCAACCAACATTCACCTTATGCACTAACGAAACAAGGGCACCGTCATCTTGTACATTTTGTCTTTTAAAGTCTGGTTAAGCGCTAATGAAGGTTAACAGTTAAGAACTACTGATCATATGTGGACATTGTTACTAAAAACCACCGTTGTACACAAACACATGCTAGTATAGCCATGGCAATGCCCAATATAGTTGATTAATAAAATTTACATCCCTATTAATCATCAACATCAAATGAAAGATAAATAACTGGTGGTCAATTCCATAACCCACGGGACATACATTTTGGCATTTGATATTATGTATGTGTATGCTGATTAATAGACATTAATTCAATTTACGATAAAATGCATCTAAAATTAACTGTTAAATATTAAGTGTTCTAATTGTATGCTTTAGTAAACTTGAAAATGTTAACTATTATTAGCAAACCAACATTAGATTTAAGACGTTAGGTTAAATTTAGGTTCCCTGTACATTATTTCTAGCCATTTTTCCATGTTGCCTACCCAGCTGGAAGTAGCAGAGCGTTGCTGCAATTTTAACCATCATGCCGTTCTAGTAATTATTTTGAATGCTCCCACATCGATCCCATTTTGTGACCGTTTTATAGTAGTGGCCAATATAAACAAGGGGTTAAAAGACAAAATGACGAAGTGCAACATCTATATGTTCAGGGACAAATAGGGTGAATATAATAACAGATGTCTGATAACTGCTAACACACCTCTGCTCTACAGCGCATTTTGGAACAATTCCAAATCACTTGTCATACACTGTTTGAGCCTAGTTCCTAGTGACTTCACCAAATCAGGGCACCAAGTTGGATCTCATACATCTTTAAAAAAGTGCGATAAATCATTTTTACGACCCAAAAGTAATAAACAACATTTATGAAAGTGATTATTTTTCTATAAAGTGAAGTGCAAATGAGATTAAGCATATTCCTCTTTACTTCTCAAATGAACCAGTCTGTGCTCCATAGAGCAGGCCCCTTACACGGAAGCAGCCATGTTTAAAACAGATTTAGTACAGAATCTCAAAACATGCAGGCCACTAGGTGTCAATATAATGGCTGACTCATAATGCCAAGTAATCGGACAAAATATTTATGATCTCCCAGTGTGATGCTACATATTCTGTTTATTACTTTGTAGCTCATTTATGTAACTTCATGTCTTGCACATTGCAAGCCTAGAAAACATTTCACTGACCTGCACACAAACGTGACTACTCATTTTCATTGTGTTCTCATTGCTTTTCTGTACCCAAAATGCTGTACTACCAATAA
The DNA here is from genome assembly GCF_041902795.1 of Electrophorus electricus. Lineage (NCBI taxonomy): Eukaryota > Metazoa > Chordata > Actinopteri > Gymnotiformes > Gymnotidae > Electrophorus > Electrophorus electricus. The sequence goes on along the minus strand of NC_137518.1, from coordinate 11,923,065 downwards.
TTATACATTGTGGTACCAATTACTTGCAATACCAGCAACATTGCTATAAAACATAGTTAAAAGCACCCATTGCCTTTAAATACAAGGTGGCTGTTTAATCAAGTGGCTGGCGAGTTTAAAAGGTATGAGTAATATAGCTGGCTGAAAAGGTAGTAATTAATAACACCTTCCTAATTATACTCCATTTTACCCAACCCTCTCGCACATCAAGTTTATGACTGCCATTTTCATTGCATGTACATTCTTCTTTTGGACACACCCTCGTGATTTAGGCGTCGTGTGTCAACCTGTCCCTTGGAATTAAAGGGGCTCTAAGCTCAATTGCAAATACTAAAAAATGTCAATGATAAAGATGATGCGAGACGTGATCGTTAACAAAAGTTACAATAAAAAAATATATATTACTCAAAATTCAGAGTTAAAAGCTGTGCTTAAATCCGGAATGGGTAGGTTTTAGATTGTATAATGATTGACAGGAGATTACCCATGCAACATAAACATCTTGCATAAAGTGAACACCACAGAGATGGAGCTGTAAACCAATCCTCCAAAGCTCACTCCATCAACCATGTCTTCAGATTGGTCTCAGGAACGCAAACAAATTTTAAGAACTAGGTGTGCATTGACTGGCACAAAAATGTCATGTCATGACAAATTGAATACAGGGAGGGGTACTTGTACAAAATAAGATATTATATTGCTCGAATCTCCAATAATGAAATTTCTTTCTCCCATCACTTGTCTTAGGTAAAGGACTTTGTAATAATACCACATTCACTATTAGATGGTCTAAAAGCAAAATGCATCATCATTTGCAGCCCAACCCTTTGGAGAGATTATAATCCACCTAGTCAAGGTATTAATTACACCTATAATTTAGTCACAAATCACATATCAACATTTAACAGTAAGCACAATTTATACATCATGCGTACAGTAGAACCCAAATGTTTTTTTAAAAAAAGCATGATGTACAACGCGCATGATAGAGTCTATGGTCTTAATGCAATTGTCAGGGTTGTGTATACCTGGTGGTATTTTCTCCATCTAGAAACACAGCAAGAGGTGGTAAAATGGATAATGGAGTCAAAACACCACCAAAGAAGGTACGCTGCAAAAATAATACAATGTACATTTCCGATGCCTGTACAGAACTGTAATGGAAAACATTTTCTGTTTTCATTACACTTTGTTCTGTTGCGGCACGTTTAGTGTAGCATCTTGTGACATCACATCCTGCGTTTGGTTCGTTTAATGCCCTTGCTTCGTGTTCATGCTTCAAATGAACTGTAACAGAATTCGTTTAGAAACAGACCGAAAGCCACTCATCAGACAGTCCCAGGTTGCACCAGAGTTCGAAAGGAAGCGTTCACACTTAGACCACGGAACCACACCAGAGTAGTCGCACCAGGGTTCATTTTCATCGAACCAACACTACCAACTCTGAAGACAGCGGTAATAACAAGACTAGTTTTGTGATAGGTCCCCTTTGATATTAAAGTTGAAACTTTTTTGGGGTTATATATACCAATATTAGTAACAAATTATATATAACGATATATTATGCAGCCTATTAATGGTTGTGAACACAAAACCTTAGGGAGTTTGATCGACAAGCATGTCTGTCTGACAATAAGAAAACAAGGCAATTATAAGTGTGCCAATGGCAAATATGGAGTTCTAAAAGTTATTAATAACCCATTTTTAATAGTGGAATCTGCTATTGAAGATTAAAAATGTGTTAATATTTGGAATGTGCAGTTTTTACTCCAAGTTACTAGGGCCATGATGCATTGCTTTTCTTGCTTGATTTTCTGGCAACTTGTGGTAAGAAATGAAAAGTGGAGCAGAAGACCGATAGGCACACCCCACATGCCCACACTTCACTTCCCCATGCACAGCAGAACCATGCGGTATACAGTCATTTAGCGAAGGCAAACGTCTACAACCACCTAGAGATCAGGGTAGTGGCTGTACAGGAACTGCCTGCTCGGAGTTAAGCTCCACTACTTCCCCACCCCAGTTAGCCAACTGCATGTGCACAGCGAGACTAATAAACTACCCTCTAATGCACTGGTATGATATGGAGAGTTTATCTCCTACATTCAGGTAGGAAGTTACTGTTTTACAGATTAAACAAATCTACATTTCCTATAGTTTATGACCTTGGAAAGGCAGTTTACTTACTTGCCCTTTACTGGAGTTTCGCTTTTTAAGGAAGTCTCCATCACTTTCCAAAGCGGCCATTTCATTTTGCTGCTGCTGCTCTGTTTAAAAAGAGTCAACGTCTGAAAATGAAACTTTTAGAAACTCAAAAAGTGTAATGCGCAAGTATTTATTAAACTGGTTTCTAATATTGCTGTGCATTCTGTTAATCATGGGGCGTGAAATAAGACAATATTTTTAAAAAGACGAGCTGTTATCTGCCATTTCTAACAGTTAGCTAGAGATAGCTAGCTGGCTACGTTAAGACATCGATAGGTGACGTTTTACTTTAGCTAACCTAGCTAGGTTAGCCAACGTAGGTTAGAGTTGGGTTGAGGGTTACCCCTAGCCCTAGCCCTAGCCCTAGCCCTAGCCCTACATGCAGAGCTGGCTGTGAAGCAAAGTTTATTGGCTATAAGCTCTAGCGTCATAGCTAACGTTAGCTAGGTTATCTAGCTAGTGTCACTTTGATCTAAAGTTACAGAAATGTTAGCTAACTACAGTTAACAGTTTATGCTACAATGGCTAAAGACATGACGCTACTAGCCACCTTGGTGTGGTCTTCATAGCCGATTTAAGCCAACATACCAGTCTTGGGTTTAAAATGACTGAAGTACTGGCCGCTAAAGTCGAAACTCCTGTCCAACTACTACAAAAAGTTAGCTAACTATCTTGCTAGTTAGCTAGCATGCAGTGCATACGATGCCATTCTTTGTTAATAGCCTTTCTCTAATTTGCTGGAAAATCTAACAAAAGGTTTTAACTTATAGTTTCAATTGTCATCAGAAATATTTAGCTAGAGAAGGTCAAAACTGGTTTTACTAGCTAGCGCTGACTATAGTTAGATAAGTTAGCGTTAGCTTTCGTAGCTAACCTATACAAGTTAAATTACACTACGAGCTGCTAAACGAGTTTGGGAGCTAGTGAGCTGGGAATAAAGCTCACTTCACTAGTCAAACCACCTTAAAACTTTTATTGTACTATACAATCGTCTGTACAAGGTTTTGGTTCACAGCCACTGTGATTTAATGCACTTAGTTGACAACTCGGTTTACAAACAAAAAAGTACACTCACCACTCATTTTAAGACGGGAGGAGTTCGAGTTGGCATCAAGTACCAAACAGACCGAGCCTGCGAAATAACAGTGATGGACAGACAAAGTAAAGAAAACAGGCCAATCAAAACTCTTTATACTCCATTCTAAACAAATTAGAGTCTTTGGTATAAACCCCGCCTACCTCTGTTGTGAACTTTAATCGCAGAAGCAGCGTGCGAGCAACGCAACCCTTGCGCAAATTTTACGATTTACGTGCGTAAGAGCTAGCCGCTGTTATTTATTATATGAAAGTCAGTGAAATTACGATAAATCTTGTATTATTCGAAAGCATTCTGAATTTCTGCTCCACTGCGTCTGGATACAGGACACTGCTTATCAGAGTAGCAAAAACAATATATAATAATGCGTATATATTTTTTAAGGATCTGTTAGAGTCTTTCTACCAAATTGTTAAAAAAAAAATCTACAGGGAAAAAAATACTATAATACAATAAATCATTTTTCCTTAACAAGAACAGACAGTTTACCTAAGCCAGTTATGTGCCCAATGATTTATGGAGTAATGTGTTCTGAGTTTGCAGAGAAGTAAATCACCAATGTTTATTTGTTTCCATTAACACATTTCTTCCATTGAATATAAAACTACATGTATATATATTTGTCTATCTGTATCTCTCTCTCTCTCTCTCTCTCTCTCTCTCTCTCTCTCTCTCTCTCTCTCTCTCTCTCTCTATATATATATATATATATATATATATATATATATATATATATATATATATATATCTTATGAACATTCTTTAACACTGCTTCTCATGTGATAGACCACATGATCACAAATTCTCCATCAGTTCAGCTTTTTTTATACATACTATCCTTTTGGTACAAGATTTATTAAACAGAGGGTGACGATCATAATGTAAGACCTATTCTATCTGCAGGTATAGAGAATAAATTCTCTTTTATTGTCACATTGCACTTAGACAGGAGTGAAGGTGAGTGAAAATCGTATCCCCACACAGCATTGAATACATAAAATACACTCATCATCATAAATATATACACTATCATACACACTATGAACATTATCATACACACTGTCATTTATACATCATACACATTTCGCACTATACATCATTCACTCTATTGTACATATACATCAAATACTCTGTACACTACACAATACTCACTATAACATTCACATTTAATATACATAAATCCAGAGTAGAGATGAGTGGGGTGCTGGCCACTAGATAGTGTGCTATCAGATAAGCATGACTAGGAATTGTATGGGGGTGAGAGAGAGATTGTCCATGTAAGTTGTATGTGTTTTGTGTGATTTCAGCCTACATCAGCATCACGAGTACCTACTGGCCATTCAGCAGCCTGATGGCCCGAGGGAAGAAGCTGAGTCAAAACCATTACCATCGGAGGGAAGAAGATGAATCAAAACCAGTACCATCTGAAGGAAGAAGCTGACTCAAAACCAGTATGATCAGAAGTCAGTGAGAAGAGTCTGTGACTAGGGTGGGCAGAGTCTTTTGTGATAAACTTTAACTTCCTTAGACAGCTCTGGGTATAGAACTTCAACCCTGGTGATGTTTTGGGCAGTGTATACCACTATCTGCAGAGCTTTGCCATCAAAAGTGGTGCAGTTATTCAAATCAGGATGGTCTCAACAAGTGTACAAGTGTAAGTTTACTTCATACCAAACCTTCTCAGCTTTCTATGGTATAAGAGGCACTATTGTGCCTTCTTCAGCATACATCCCGTATGTTAATCCATGCGAGGTCCCCTGTAATATGTATACCAAAGAACTTGAAGGTGCTAACCCTCTATACTGTAGCCCCAATGATGGTAATAGATATGCATATTTCCTGTTTCCTGAAGTCCACCATTAGCTGCTTGGTCTTGTTGATAGTAATTGTTACATCCTGTGGTTATATGGCTTTACTTTTAGTCTGATGTTGGACACTGCCCTTTGCCATTCCTTCTGCTTTTTGTGCTGGCACTCTCTCTCTCTCTCTCTCGCACTATCGTTTTCTCTCTCTTACATGTTGAACTGCTCTGGTGGTGATGTGTCTGCTGCGCCTCATCACATGCTATGATTGTCTGTAGCTTGACATGCCTTTGAAACATGTGATGCCTACATGGGGCACCGCAGTGCACGGCGTGGCCTATGATGGGTGATAAGTCACAAGAGTTAACATGAAGTCATTCATGCTGCTCACGTTCCTGTTAGATCTTTGGTGGATTAGTCAAGCTTGACGATGACAATGTTCTGACAATGTTGGCATCATGATAGTTTTAAACGGTCTTCTAGTCACATTAAGCAAATTAAAAAATGTATATTTTTCTGGTTTGTTTTGTTTGTCCTTTTTCTCCTGTGTGTCTACTGTAGGATAAGTTGCCCATGTGTTTTTCAATAAAGCCCATGGTGCGATTTAAGTGTGAATAGCTTTGTTGATCATGATGAAATTTGTTTATCATTAACAGTGGGGTTTTTCAAAATTAAGATGATATTTGCCTATCTGGTGTTTACACTGGTGGAGTCTACCAGGTTGACAGGAGTGTGGGGGTTGGACATTCTACAGGTAAGGGCACTGTTGACCTGCTGGGAGGAGACATTATACATGCAACCTTCATACATCTGCTGAGCTGTTCATGAGTCTGCAAAGCGAAAACACAGGAGCTTGTGGGAGCTTGTTGATGGTCATACTAGTTGGTATATTAGCTGCTGTAGCAGACTAGTGTTCTGAAACCCTTTGGCAATTAATTGAGAAGAAATACCTAAGAGATGGAAATTAATCACATTCCTTTAATGTAGTAATCCTGTGAACTACATGACAGACGCATTTAAAATAGATGATAGTTATCTGTAATGGAATAAATGTTTTAAGTTGTAATCCTTTTGACCCTGTGTGTAATGAATACGTAGCCAGTGTAAAGAAATGAGAATTTGAGTGATTTCATATGAGAGGCTTTTCTTCCACACACAGAACTGCTTTCTCTGAGTTCAGTATGTTTGGTATGTCAGATCAATTTGCTTTTCAAGTTTGATGATGGCAGGGAAAGAGCTGGAGTATATTTTACGTAGGCAATCCATATGATAGTCCCATGTTATTACTATTATGTGTTGGTTCAGCTTTGTGAAGCAAGCGTGTATACTGAAGCCATTGTGAAAAATGTCTCACCCTGGCCTGCATGGCTAAAACCTTTGTCATACGAGAATGGCTTCTTATTTGCAGGTGTTCTTGCCAGGTGAAATGCCATCTATCCAGAAAACACAAAAAGATATTAATAATAAGCAGCAACAGATGAACACAGTGGGTAAAAGTTTGCAAAACCTACACCCTGAAAAAGCAACATATGTAATTGCACAATTGATCCATAGCTGATATTCATATATCCATATATCAACCATATATCAGCTGATATCCATATATCCATATATCAACCATATATCAGCTGATATCCATATATCCATATATCAACCATATATCAGCTGATATCCATATATCAACCATATATCAGCTGATATCCATATATCCATATATCAACTATATATCAGCTGATATCTATATATCAACCATATATCAGCTGTTATCCATATATCCATATATCAACTATATATCAGCTTATATCCATATATCAACCATATATCAGCTGATATCCATAGCTGATATCCATATATCAACCATATATCTGCTGATATCCATGTATCCATATATCAACCATATATCAGCTGATATCCATATATCAACCATATATCCGCTGATATCCATGTATCCATATATCAACCATATATCAGCTGATATCCATAGCTGATATCCATATATCAACCATATATCTACTGATATCCATAATGCAGTGAGATGAGTAACAATGAAACGATATATTGCAGATATACACTACCTAAAACTGTTATTCTTTCACTCAAAAAACAGGGGAATATAATAATAAGAAAAACCTATAATTATACATCCATATGCACACATAAATAACAAATAATGGCAGAAAACATGAAAAAGAAAAATCTTCATACATTTTATTAGGAGACACAGTATTGAGATTAAAAATATACCAAGCCTACCTCTGTAAGAGGAGTTTTTCATGGTCTCCACCTCTTGGGGACTGACTGACTATTTCCAGCCAGAGATTTCTTATCCCTGTTCCTGATGATGTATTTGTGCTCACAAATTCTGGTTTGTAATTGACGATTTGTTTAACCTATAAGGGCAGACCAGTAGGTGTATGTTAAAAACACAAGTAGGTTATGCCACATGTAACATGCTGCAGATAAGACTGCTGGGAGAGATTTGGTGTTATTGGAATTCTAAATTACATCTATTTTAGGTGTACTTGGTTATGTTCGGTGAATTGTGTTTAGGGTACATATAAACAGTTCAAACTTAAAATGTCAAAATGAGCTCATTCTGTGGATGTTAACATATCGTGTGTTGTTGCGTGAACAGCTCATACTCTACTGGTGGTAAGTGGCCCCACCCTCTCCACCAAGAGCTGGTTACTGCCATTTTCCGTTCCTGACTTCCTTTGTGATTGTCTGTTTGTGTAAAGTGCTGGGGGCCACAACACTATGGCCACAACTATGGCTTACCAACAGAAATTGGCAGAGAAACTCCTTGTTCTTAACGACAGGGGTCAAGGGGTTCTAATCAGGATGAATCACATTAAAAAGGTAAGCGTAACATTTTCTCTAGTATGAAAAAGGGAACACGGAGGGCCGTAATTCTTACATCTGAAGATACATTTTTCTTTTTTTCAGTGTGTATGCTTTTACCATTTTACCATCTTAAAGTCAAATAGCCCTACTGTTTACTTTGTTTCATTTTTCAAACAGTTGTGGTTACATGGTTAATTATGTTGAGGCTTTATGAATTAGATTCTTTTAAAATTTTTGCAGAGGAAAAATATTTTAATTTATGTAATGTATTCTTGAGCATGTAACTTTAAATGTACATTCTGTATTTGTGGAAAAAATGTTGAGAAGATTAGGAGGAAGTATAAACAGGAAACCAAAAAATGGTGTCAGCCCTTTTAGCTACTCACAGCCATCTGAATGCATCTGTGCATCTTGAACATTTGTTGTGTGGTTCACTAGACATATTTTACTTGAAAAGAGAACTTAAGGGCTTTAGTTTGAATTCTATCATCTTAAATTTATAAAATCTTAACTGTACAAATTCAAAACTTTACAGGACATATATTTGACTTACTTTTATCTATACAATTTTAATATGCTAAATTGAAATATATTTCGGTTTCAGTTTCAGTTCTTTCTTTCAGTTCACTTCAGTTCTTAGTTGCATAAAAGGCTTTTCATTCATTTATCTATGCATTAATTTATTGATGTATTAATTTATTCATGTGTTCTTTCAGGATTTGTTTAACAGGTTCCTTTTACGGTACAGGATCAGTTTTCACATGTTAGGAGTTTCACTTATTAGTTTCAATTATTGGAAGATTTATTCATGAGGCTGTAGGTTTTGTACTATACAAGAAAAAGACTGTTTGTCCTCCCTTTATTCAAATATTGGCATATTTATCAGCCAGTATCAGCAAATCATTAAGTATTACATTCTGAATTTCTACAGTAAATAAGATACTAGGTGATATCACTCAGTTCATAACATAAATTGATTTACTCAGTGACAACCAATCACCAAACTATTAATTTTATCGTACATAATAATAATATAGTATAACTTAATCAAGTAATATATGTATGATAATATATATTATGTACTCACACACTGTTGTGTGTGTATGCTTGAGCTCAAAAAACATTATGTGATCTTTTGACCAACAGTTGGGCCATTCCTCTGACATTATTTTTAACATTATAACTGGCTGTGGTAGTTTCAGGAGTATTTTTGTTTGTTTTTGTTCTGCACAACCCCCATCTTTGGAGGATGTATAGTCCTTTTTTGTTAATAATACATATTTTATGAATCTATGAGGTCTTCAGTGAGACAGAGGACATAGAGAAAGGACAATATACAATTACAACAACAAAATAAAATAAAAATTGAAAAAGAACCAAAAGAAATTCCGGTGTGTTTTTGCTAATGCTGCATCAACAAGCTACTTGTAGCTGGCTGTAACTGTATTGTTGTGGTTGGCTGTAGCTGTAATATTGCAGTTGGCCGTAGCTGTAATGATGTAGTTGGTTGTAGCTGGCTGTAGCTGTATTGGTGTAGTTGGCTGTAACTGTAATGTTGTAGTTGGCTATAGCTGTAATGGTGTAGTTGGCTGTAGCTGTAATATTGTAGTTGGCTGTAATTAATGTTGTAGTTGACTGTAGCTGGCTGTAGCTGTAATGGTGTAGTTGGCTGTGGTTGTAATGTTATAGTGGGCTGTAGCTGTAATGATGTAGTTGGCTGTAGCTGGCTGTAGCTGTAATGTTGTAGATGGCTGTAGCTGTAATATTGTAGTTGGCTGTAACTGTAATGTTGCAGATGGCTGTAGCTGTAATATTGTAGTTGGCTGTAGCTAATGTTCTAGCTGGCTGTAGCTGTAATGGTGTAGTTGGCTGTGAGTGTAATGTTATAGTTGGCTGTAATGATGTAGCTGGCTGTAGCTCTAATGTTGTGCTTGGCTGTAGCTGTAATGTTGTAGTTAGCTGTATCTGTAATGTTGTAGTTGGCTGTAGCTGTAATGGTGTAGTTGGTTGTATCTGTAATGTTGTAGTTGGCTGTAGCTGGCTGTAGCTGTAATGTTGTAGTTGGCTGTAGCTGTAATATTGTAGTTGGCTGTAACTGTAATGTTGTAGTTGGCTGTGGTAGCGGTAGCTTCAGATGTTTTTGCTGATGGTACAACAGCAGGCTCCTCACTGCTAGGCATGGCGCTAACATGTGCTTGCTGCCCCCGTCTGCAGTTAGTACGGACTCATGTGGACCACTTCAAACACTGATAGATATGCAACTTTATTTGGATAGCATGTCTTACAGTGGACATCAACAAAAAGCAATTTTATGAAGAAACGATTAGAGATACTTTATGAGCAACTTGAGGCCACAGTAAAAATATTTCATGATACCAAAAAGGAATGACATTGAATAATTACTGAAATTCAGCATAATAACAGAAAAGAAAAAAGGAAAGTTCATTCAGAATACTAAAACAAGATTATGCACTGGTCTCATATACTGTAGGTGTGGTGGATGGGACAGGCTTTGTGGTAACCAGTGCACACATCAAGCTAGCAGAAAATGTAAGGTTGTTGGATCTACAGTCCTCAACACAGTGTATAGCATAACACAAACAGAAGCTTTAGCAGGTCTTATGTAAAAAGTGAGGACCAGAAGGTAGCACAAACATTAAGACTTCGGTCCTGTTCTAGACCAGTTATGGTTGGGGTTAGGATTAGTTCTCTTCTACTCCCCTGTGAACAAAGTTTGATAAAGAAAGCCAACATGGACATGAAAAAAATTGTAAAAGTATAGTCTGTCAGACACGCCACTAAATACATCCGAACTACACCACTGTTTGACTTTAACACTAATAAAATCTCTTTAAAATGTGCATGTCATAGATAGCTAGTGTAATTTTGCCCCAGTTAAGATCTTAGCTTCAACTGATTTTAATTTCATCTTCAAGGATCTCAAGTTGGCCAAAAAGGATATTTGTGATATTACAGTAACATTTCAGTTTGTTAAACCTCTATATGTCCACACATACTCACCAATATGAAAAACAAAAGGCTTGGCTAAACATTTTTTATACTTGGGTTATAGGTTGTGGAGGGACTTTGTAAGAAAATGTTCCAGCCTCTGTTATAATTCTTTTAGTTTTTCTGAATGCTACATTTGCTTTGTTTCACATCAGTATCCTGCTGCTGGACTCAAACAATGTACAGCTAAATTGCAAAGCAGTTGGCATAAGAAAATTGTGTAAATATAAATTTGTTTGCACAGATGAACAAAATTAAAATGAATGGTGTGTATAATATGACTGCTAAATGATTATTAACTGACTAAATACAAACTATTAATGTGTTCATTGTCTTAGACTTGCACAGATCCTAAACGAAGACCATCCTTCCTCGCTGACAAGTCAATGGAAGGAGTTGTAAAGTACATCAACAGAAAATTCCCCAACATAGATTTAAGGGGAAGCAGTGTAAGTATTTTATTTTTTAAAACAGTAAAACCCATTCATTGTTAATGGATTGGAGCAGTATCAGTGGTTTGATGAGGAATTAACTTTTCTCCCCAAATGTGTGCAGCAACAGCTGAGCAACATACAGAAACAGAAATCTGCAGTATTGGAAGGCTTGAGCAGTTACTATGAGTCTTTCATTGATGTCATGGAATTCAGGGTAAAATATTTAAACATACACACACATTCATATGTATATATGAAATGTTTGGACACTTTATTCTCTACTATATTCTATATAGACTTTATATTATATGCTTTATATTCTATATACACTTTATTTTTGTATACTATAATAATAATAACTTACATAGAATTTTACAATTACCAAAACCAACAAAACAAAACAAACACACACAACTAAATTCCTGATGGCTTTCGAGGATTCTTTTTTTTGGGGGGGTGGGTGTCTTCCCATTTGTAACATTGTCTCAGCCTGCTTCCCAAGGCTGCCTCCTGTTGGGTAGGTGTTGTTGTGCTGCTGTTGTGGTACTTATAGGTGTTGTGGTACTTATAGGTGTTGTGCATAGGTGTTGTGCTGTTGTTGTTGCACTGCTCTGTAGGTGTTGTTTTCCAGCAGTGCATTTACATTTACATTTCTGCCATTTGGGAGATGCTTATCCAGAGCGACTTACAAAAGTAGTTTGTCATTTACTCATAGAATACATCCTAGCCAGTACAGTAGGTTAGAGTCCAAGATAGCATTGAACTAGAAAACTGTTGCAATACAGGGATCGGTGCTGTTGCCTAGAAATGCAAAATACATAAGCTCTATAACAGACAACAATAAATGCAATAAACAATACTCTAAAATAAGTGCAATGCTGATGTGTAAGTGTTGTTGTGTTGTTGTGTAGGTGTGTTAAAGTGCATAATGATTGGCGGTGACATTTCCCCAGAAATGTTAAGGGCCCGTATCCTACAATATGCTTTTATTTTAGATTTTTCCTTGATGCCACTTACAATGTTTGTGTGGATTTATGTCTCAAGAACAGGGTTAGGGTTAGGGACAGTCACAACACATTCTCAAATGACCATTTTCCACCTTCTCTCGATCCCTTAGAAATTAAACAGGAGCAGCTGTGGCTTAGTGTTTGAGGTACTTGAGGGGTAACCAGAAGGTTGCCCATTCAAGCCCTTAACGTTCCCTTAACCTTTAATTGCTGAAGTTGCATTCAGTCATATCTGTAAGCCGCTTTGGATAAAAGTGTCAGCTAAATGTAACTGTTGAAACTCTTACTGTGCCTTTAAAACAGATATAAAGCAAGTGAGCTCTGTTCTGATTGTACAGTATACCCTGTATTGTGCCTCATTCAAACAGCACTCAGAGCTTTAACACGCTTTGAAGAACTGCAATATAACTGGACAGGACTAAACTGCTGTAGGGCAGAACAGGCATAGATAAGTTTGCACTTGTGACATCAGAGAAACATTGCTTTTGTAACAATGAGTGATTGGGACGTGGATGTATATGCTGAGAAGAGCAAGATTTATTATAGACAAATCCAGAATCATAATTATTAGTACAATCCAGGGTCAGTGAGCCAGAGTCCAAGAATACATACAATACACATCTTTTTGTTTTTAAAGAAACAAAACACAAAAGGGGAAGCAGGCTATAACAATCACACTGGCAACAATAGGAACAACTAACCCTAGTGATAAATGAGACTTGGATCACATGAATGATGGGCAGGGAAAACACAAGGTAGTCTATTGTATCTCTGTATAGAAATTCTCTATGTTCAGTCAGTCCTTGCGAAGACTCATTTACCTGTCATATGTTTTCTGTTCTCTGTGGTTCTTGGATTTTTGCTTTTTCCCCTTTGTAGTGGTTTGCCTTACTGGGTTGACTTTATCTTGACTTCCACCTGGTTTTTGACTATGACTTGGTTTGCCCTTATCAGATTAAAATACTCTGATCACTGCATTCAGTTCTGTCTCTGTTCACCAGATGCTACACCTACTTAGTTTGTGTGTTATGTTTAAGCTGAGGTTTTTTTTTCATATTGGCTAAATATTGTGCATATAACACATAAGTTACAAGCATCGCATTAGATTTGGTGATCACTTGGTGATTAGTAGATACAATGTGAAAATATTCCAAGATCTTGCCCAAAGTCACTTACTACACTTCTTACTCTTCATTATATTTACCTTGCAATTAGGTGACCGATCAATCAGACCAGCTGGCTATCTAGATATCCCACATTGTGTAACGTTGTGGAGTTAGAGCAGGATGCGGGGACAAGTTTCATGAAATATAGACATACGTTTATGAACACACAAACCACGAAAGACGTAGCACGTAGGCTATCATGGCTAAACACTGACACAGTAACACAAACGATAGACTTTTATACATGCATACTAATGACACACAACAAGGATCAGGTGTGGAACACGGGGGGGGGCGTGGCCACACAGACGAACACACGCACACGTACACACACACATACACACACACACACAAAACACACACGGGGAGATGTTTGGGAGGAGGGGCCGTACCCTGACACATTGCCTAGCTAACAACTTAGAATATAATTGATATCAGACCAAACTTTACTTTCATATTAATAATGCAGATTAAGAGAGAGCACTGATTTCACACACAGATATGTGAGCCTTAAAGAAAAGGATATATCGTGAGCTATTTTTCATAAATGTAATTTGAGTCCCACACCGCAAAATGTGTCTGTTCACTGTTCATTATGTTGGTGTACTGTGCAGTTGTGTAACTTAATTCACCAGTCCTCCCACACTTGACAGGTTGGGATGTACAAAATGTAAAAACTATTTTAAAATGTAATGGGAGGAACGGTGATGCATATAATGGAGTAAAAGTAAAAGTTTGACGTTGCAAATATACTTGAGTAAAAGTATAAATTACACTCTTTTAAAACAGCTCTTAAAAGTACAATTTGTTCAAAAAGGTGCTTAAGTAAATGTAACAGAGTAAATGTAGCATGTTACAACAGAGTAAATGTAACGGAGCAAATGTAGCGTGTTACAACAGAGTAAATGTAACAGAGTAAATGTAGCATGTTACAACAGAGTAAATGTAACAGAGCAAATGTAGCGTGTTACAACAGAGTAAATATAACAGAGCAAATGTAGCGTGTTACAACAGAGTAAATATAACAGAGTAAATGTAGCGTGTTACAACAGAGTAAATGTAACAGAGTAAATCTAGCATGTTACAACTCTGTTACAAATGTAACAGAGTAAATGTAGTATGTTACAACCACCTCTGATGCTGATTAATTTTTCTTTAAAAGAATTCATCATCAGTTGTTAATTATGTGCTAATCTTACCTTCCATGTTATGATACAAACCAGAAAGTGTTCCCTAGTTTGTACTCATCATGCCTTCCAGCCTTGGCACTACACTACCCACAAACCCTTAGTTCGCTGCAGGTCACCTGATTATTGGTCACTCTTGTTTCTAGTTACGCCTCTGTTATCTCCCTATATAAGCCCGTCTTATTTTGTCTGCTAGTCACACATTTCCAACCATTTGTATTTACTCCTCTTGCTGTTCTGGTTATGAACTCATTTCCCTGCATTTTGGAATAGTGCTTGCCTATATGCCCTTTTGGATCTGTTCGCTTATCGTCTGTTATCTGGATCTAACTACATGTAAATAAATACATCAAAAATGTTTTACATTTCACAGCTACATATTTTGGTTTTGAATGAACTTGCTGTAAATTAAAAGATGAAGTGCATTGTCCTATTATCGTTACTGAATAAGTGGCTTGTTTTACTCAAGGTATCAAAATAATAAATCAGTGTAATGATGTTAATTCCACATATACCTCTTACTTGTTTATTTCAGGACCACGTTTATGACTTACTCAACACAATAGATGCCTGCCAGTGTTTTTTTAACATAGTAAGTATTGCATAAATTGAAGTATTCAGACCTAGAAATAGAACTTTCTGTAAATAACACTGTCAGTTTTATTTATAAATATGATTCATGGCATAACAAGTACATTCATTGTTTCAGACTGTGAATTTTGACTTCACCAAGAACTACCTGGACCTGATCATTACCTATGCCTCAGTCATTTTAATGCTCTCACGCATCGATGATAAAAAAGTGCTGGTGGGAATGTATAACTGCGCCTATGAGCTGTCAAATGGAAGCAGGTAAATATGACTATTTGATATTTCATTTGTCTCACTTGTTTGAGGGAAGTGCACACTCAGACTGAGTAATAATATATTATGAGACTATTTGTCAGGCGCCACAATCTTGGACATTCCCATGTATAATAAAGCTGCATTGTCACATCAAATCTGTGAACATCTGGACTCCATCTATATTGCAACACAGTAATGCAGGAGGCCATTTGTAACTTTGAATTACTAAATTACTATTACTGAATTACTAAAAGGGGATCACAGAATTGAACAGAACTTTAATAGAGCTTTTAGATCAGAATTGAAAAGAACGAAGCTTTTATGTCATTAACACAAGAGCTACCTGGAACAACCGAGCTCATTTTGTTTTCTGCTTCTGTTATGGCTGCCCACCCCTGTCTCCGTGGTTTCTCAGTCTCATGTCTGTTTTGATTGACTTCCTTATTGCGGTTCCATTCCTTGGATTTGTTTTCTCCGCCCCTCATGAGTTGCACCTGTGTATTGTTTAGTGTTCGCTAGTCCATGTATTTAATCCCTGATTTTGTGCTGTCTTGTTGCTGGTCATTGTGAATCGAAGCCTCTGTGTGTTAATCCATGTCTTTGTGATTCCTAGCCTGCATGTTTATCATGGCCTCCATGTGTTAATCCGTACCTTGTTTGTGCTATTCCTAGCCACTGTGTTAGTCCTAGCCTTTTACTTCCAAGCTTTATGTTTTGTTTCATATAGTTTAATCATGTATTCCTGAGCTTTGAGAATTGGCTCACTGCCCCTGGACTGTTCAAACAACTCTGGATTTGCCTGTAATAAAACTCATCTCAGCATATGCATCTGCTTTTTTACACACACACACACACACACACGGCTCTGGTACCGGAGGTTGGGGGTTTAAATCCAAACTGAGGCATCTCCAACAAGGTCCCTGACATAAGGTCCTTTACTCTACCCACCTACCTCACTAACAATGAGGGTCAGAAATAAGTCACACTGGTTTGGACATTGCCTGGGTCAGCAAGAGCAGGGTCAGAGAGGGTGACGAGGGTATATACAGAGGATGTGGGAACTATGGATGCTTTGATACCCAACATCTAGACTAACACCAAAACAACTAGTGGCTGAGTGTGGCAACTGCTGTCATAACTAGAGATTGACCAGATACAACTTGAATACTATGTCATCATCATCATCATCATCATCATCCCCACACCCTGAAATTTGGAACCAAGGCCAAATGAGCCCCTGTACCAAGCTCAACACCAGAGCTTCTGACCTGAGATCTTGGTTAAGCTGGGAACCAGTCATAGCAGAGGACCAAGACCAACTAAAGTACCTGCAAAGCTGTTGCAGGACAAATCACTGAGACCAACCAGATAATATACGCCACAGACTGAGTGCAACGCTGAGCGGTCAGGAGGTGGAAGCAAGCGCAGAGAAGATCGAGATCTATTAGGGGAAAATTCAAATCATGGTCATTTGGATAGTCCAGGGTCATTGAGCCAATACTTAGAATATGGAGATACATGACAAACACACGAAAGCAAACAGGAAGCAGGCAATAACGAATGCTAGGAAGAACTCGGAGGCTAACAAACATGAAGGCACAGAGTACAAACTTACATGCAGGCTTTCAGATATTCAGACATTGAATGAACAGCAGAGACACAGGGAACCAGACAGGATTTAAATATATGAACTATTTAACTCTAAACCAGACACAGGTGAAAGTAATAACAGCCGTGGAAAAACAGACGAGGGGGTGGAGAAAACTAAACCAAGGAACAGAACAACTAGGAAGTAAAGGAAAACAGAGACATGACAGGGAAACCATGGAAACAGGGAAGCCAGGAGGTGAAGACAAACATTTATTCACACTAGATAAGACACAGAGAAACAATAATCATTCTGGCATTCACATGAAACAAACAGAGCAGCGTGATACAAATGAAGAATGATAAACAAGCACATAAGCAGACACACAAATTATAACCATGAACGAGACCATTAACACACATGCAATGCCCTACAGTGACAGACAACATGCTATACAACACTGGGGTTTAAATACAGACATAAACGATATGAACAACAAGGTGCAGGTGTGTGACCACAAGAGGGCGTGGTAACAAACAAGGGGGCAGTCACAGAGAGAAGAGTCAACAGTAAACTCCCACTGCACGTGATGGGCCGTACCACGTGATAAGTGAGAAGGGGAGCATACCATTACAATTATTTTGAGGTTTTTTGAGGTAGTAAAGGTTTAGAAAGTCATATTTGGACTGATTCTGGGGTACCTGTAGTCTCACTGGCAAAACTACCCCTCCTCAATTTTGAGGAGTTTTGTTCTCTGAGTAGTTTTGCTCACTTATGAGGGCTTTGCTCAGCCAGTGAATATGGGCTCAGCTGTGTATCATTATAGAATCTGCTCTCAGAGTTGGTTTGTTTTTAAGCAACATGTATCCTACTGGTTGATCTTGTTAGCATGTGAGTCTCGCTTCACTGCTGCATAGGTGTTGCCTTTGCAGAACAGACGGTATTGATTACACTCGGGAGAAAAGGTGTGCATGTTTTCCACTGGAGCAATGGCCCATTCAGGAGCATTTCCCATGAAGAGTCCATTTAAAATTGTGAAGGACCTGAATTGTGTGTGAAACTGTTCACTGCAACAAGAATCCCATGCATTGGTCCAAGCTGCTGGTGTATTCTCCATGCAGTGCTACAGCATCTACAGTGACAGCCAGCAAGGGTCAATCAAAGTCAAGCCAAAAAGAACAGTCCAAAAAAGAAAAAGGAACTTAGGAAGAGGCACTACAATCAATACGATTATTTATCTGTGCAATTGTTACTCATGCCATTTCAGAACAACTAATGTGTACTTTTGTATGTTCATTTTTGTATCATTCATATCATCTTTTTTAGTTTTTCATTGTTTATGTTACTTGCACAGTGACCCATCTTACCCTCGCCTTGGACAGATGATTCTGGAATATGAACATCCTTTGAAAAAACTCACTGAAGAGTTTGGTCCCCATACCAAGGTAAATTGTGTTGAGATTTTAAAAAATCAGTGACAAGTGAGAGAAACCATGAACTAGAATGTCATCCGTAAATGCATTTCTGTTTTGTTCGCACGGGGAAGCAGAGTATTTGGTGATTTACTCTGAGCATAGTAATGTAACATCGCAAGCATATGAAACACATGCTGTGGTGGAGGACCATCTGTTGGTCTTTGCTCAGAATGGTGAAAAGAATCAAGAAATTATTGTGCAGAAGACAACAGAGTTTCCACATTATTAGTCTTGCAACGAATAGTGAGTAAGAACAGGACATAACAGGAAAACCAGGGCTGTAAATACACAGTCAGATTAGAGCCAGATGAGACACAGGTGCAAAAAATGAAACACGGAGACAAGGCAAAGACTAAAGCCAGGTCCACACTGTGCAGTAATCAGCCCTGATTTGCTATCATAGGCCAAATCGTGCATCACACACAAATATCTTTGCTCATGAGTTAAGATCAGTGGACACAGAATGCACAGTGTGACGTATTCTGTTGCCGCCTGTTTTGTGCCTCTGTGAAAAAAGAAATGACTTTTGAATAGTGTCTGAAAATGTATATCAAAATTACAGTGGAACGACTCCTATGAGGTTCGTCTACAAGCCACCAATGAGAGGAGAGCACTGAGTGATGTGAACCTCACGAGACAATGAAAAATACTGACCATAGTGAAACATAAATAAATGTGGCAGTTGAAAGCAGCGCAGTGGTTTCTTGAGGCATAAAATTGCACTATTTTCTTTTTAGATACATGTACACTGAACATAGTCATTTCCTTTAATTCCATTTCCTCAAATTTATTGTTAGAGAATCTCTATGGTCTGACTTTAAAAACACGTGATATCACACAGTCGGACATAGAATTCTACCAATCCTTTACTGGCATCATCTCATACAGTCTGACATATAAGACCACTGAAATCACACAGTGCCAGACCGGCTTATAACAAAACAAAAATAAAGCCACATGGGAACCACAATGCTAAGCAGGATACTGTGACAAGCCACAGCTAAAATGAAATGTAACATTTTTTTGTGGATTACATTTACCTGATACTTTTATCCAAAGCAATTTACAATTATGACTGAGTACAACTTGAGCAATTGAGAGTTAAGGGTCTTGCTCAGGGACCCAACAGTGCCAGCTTGGCGCTTGAACCAGCAACCTTCTGATTATAGTACCTTACCTTAACATGCACATCCTTGAGACCAGACTAGGATAGAAAACTGGAATAGAGATTGATTGCTTATTTCTTTATTTTCTCTCTCTCTCTCTCTCTCTTGCTCTCTCTCACTACTTATTCTGCTCCTTATTGTTTATATTGTTATTGTGGTGTCCATTGTCATCCAGAGGAGGATGAGGCTTGGTTCCTCTCAAGGTTTCTTCCTCATGCTCTAGGGAGTTTTTCCTCGTGACTGTCACCCTTGGCTTGCTCACTGGAGCCTTGGACTTGGACATGTATAAACCTGTTTATACATGTATAAACAGCTTTGTGAAACATGTACTGTAAGGGCAGTGGTAGCTCAGTGGTCAAGGTACTTGACTTGCAGTCAGAAGGTTGCTGGTTCAAGCCATACCACTGTTGGGCCTCTGAGCAAGGCCTTTGACCCTCAAGTTGTACTCAGTCATAATTATAAGTTGCTTTTGATAAAAAGTGTCAGCTAAATATAAGCGTATAAATGTATGAATAAATATGGCTTTGTGTTCTCTGCCTTTTTGCCTCCTGATGGCCAGTCAGTGACAGAAGCCTTGCTCTCGCTGCATTCGGTTTATCCTCGTAGGAACCTACCAGCAGAACAATGGCGCAATGCCCAGCTTCTCAGCCTCCTGAGTGTTCCTGCCACAATGCTCAACCCTGCTATGTGTGACACTGTGAGTATGCTTTCTTAACAGCACATAGCTAATATCATATAACTTCCCCAGCACTGATGAAGTGGTAATGTTTTAATATCCTTGGATATATTGCTGTAAAATTAACTTCCTAGATCCTAGAAGATACTAGGAGTTAGGAATTAGTTAGTCTTTGAAATTAGTTCAGTAAATCCAAGTTAGATACAAAAATGAAGAAAGTATCAGGACTTAAAAGTGCTGTAATTCTCTCTAAGAGCTCCATTCATTGAAATCTCAGGATAAAAGATGTAGTATACCATATACGTGTGCAAAAGTGAAATTGCACTTGGTAAAATGGGTCATTTGAATTCCGACATTATGTTACCAATTATCAGTTTCACTTACCGATTTGTAGTATTTGCAGTACTCTCTATATAATTTTCATTTGAAATAAGCAGTGCTGGTTTAGATCATTTAATATCCTGTATGCAATATATTGTGATCTACTAGTAAGTGGTACTACTATTTGTCTTTGTGGTCTTACAGATGGCTTGTGAATATCTATCCATGGAGGTGATGGAACGCTGGATCATTTGTGAGTATCTCTTTTATAAAATAGCCTTAAGTCACATTGGAATAATTGTATTGCTACATTATATTGCATGCTACATTTTATTGTGTTGTTAACCCCCCGCCAACCCTAATTGAAACATTTTCAAAACTCATTTGCCACATTTTAAAGCTACTTTTGCTTTTATATTCTAAAGGTGAGGTTGGGGTTTTATTTGAAAACGGGACACTTGTCTGGTACCAGACAGCCGCTGACACAAACTAATCAGGCCCTAATCAGTTATCAGTTATTCTGGTGGTGGTTTCTGCAACCCTGGTTGGGATTCTGGTGGTGGTTTCTGCAACCCTGGTTGGGATTCTGGTGGTGGTTTCTGCAACCCTGGTTGGGATTCTGGTAGTGGTTTCTGCAACCCTGGTTGGGATTCTGGTGGTGGTTTCTGCAACCCTGGTTGGGATTCTGGTGGTGGTTTCTGCAACCCTGGTGGACAGTGCAGGACATCATAACTCTCATCCAGAGTCAGATATTTCCCCTGAATCGGGCCGTGTGGCTACTCTGTCCTGCTACTCTCCTCTTCAGGTGTCAGAAGGTCCGTGGACAATGCAAAGTGGGTGATAAAATAATGTTTCCTTTAACGTCTCACTCCAGACTTATTAAGGTTGTTACCATACAACCTAAAAACTAACTATGATCCCAGAACAGATTGAAATTGTCAATGAAATTCAGAAGAAATTCACTGATGTGCTGCCCATGTTTGTGATTGTGGAGTCATCCACGATCAGAGCTATGACTGCAGTGATCATCTCAGCCGAGAGCCACTAATTATTTGGCCTTCTGATGTTAGCCTGCTTAGTATTTCTGTTCTCGCTTGCTGATTTGTCTTTTGCCTTTGTGCAACTTATCAGTACTTTGCATGGTTAGGTTCTGTTTAACAACTCAGATTGAGGCTTCAGGGAGCTCAATGAATTTTATAGCCTTTGCTTTGCTCATTGTGCTATGCTGACATTAGCTTCATCTGACTCAACTTTGAATAAAATTATGTTTCTGAAAAGTATCGGTGATTCGTGGTGTCTCCCAGGGTGCAATTCTTCTAATTTAATGTACACATGCTTCCTCTGGGCAACGTCTTACAAGTCTTTGGTCTATCTTTCTACAGCTGCACAGACAACACTCAGATTTAATTGTCAGGTTTACTTGACACACTTTGTGATGTGCTCAATGCACTAACTGGATGGACCACAACTTTCTGCAGCTAAATAAAGTTAAAACAGATTATTATATTTGTGAAAAGCAACAAGACCTCTCAAAAGCCCTCAAATTGAAATAGCTGGATCATAACCTTGGTGCAGAGGTCTGAGCTTTTTTTTTTCCTAAAAGTTGAACTACTTGACCAGACAATGCTGTCTAACTGTCTCCAGCAGAACAGGTATAAATCAATCAGTTAGGGGACAATTTGGTCATATCCAAATATTGGTCTGTTTTGGTTAAATTTGAATTGTACCTGAATTATGAAAATGTACATGTTCAGTATAGTGTGGGCCCATTGTAATAGAACCTCCAACATGCTGTATAGCTGGTCTCAGGTCTTATCTGGCTACCCAGAATAACAATGTCAAATAAAATGAGGATTTTCCATGGAAAGATTATGTGGTTTTCTGTAAAATCACCCCCTCTCCTTGAAAAAAGTGTTTGTTTGTTTTTTGTTGTTTGTTGTTGTTGTTTTTTACAGTAACAGTGATCTTGCTAAAATGTCATTACTGTAAATTCTGTCTTGCTAGATATTTTGATGAATTGTGTCTTGTGTTTGTCAGTGGGCTTCCTGTTGTGCCATACCAGCCTCAACATAAATGCTGCATCTCAGGATTTATGGAAGATGGCTTTGCGCAGTGGTCTCTACGTCACACTCATCAGAGATGAAGTCATTAACATACACAAGCTTTCAGAGGAACACCTTGATGGGCTCAAAGGGTACGAGGAGTTCAGACTACATTATGTGTACTGTATATAACGTGAGACAGGTGATATAGCTCTTAAAAATGCTGAGGCTATAGTTACCAGTATCTTAATATATTATTTGTTGGTGGTTTTGGAACAGATTTCAAGTGAGGATAGTGGTGTAAATAAAGAGAATGTGATTCGTTTCTTCTTTGTAGATACAGCAAGCGTCTTGCTGATATTAAAGAGTGTAAAGAGCATACCATTGTGAACTGGTGAGCGCTACATACAAAAACAATTAATCATGCTGTGTAAGGCATTTTAATGAGTAACGCTAAATGCAAAACAAACTCTCTTTTGTGTCAAATATTACAGTGGGGCAACACACAGAGAGAAACGACACTTCCTGAGGCACGCTTTGAAAGAACTCATCAAAGTGTTAGAGGATGAGCCTGCGCTGCTTGGACCCAAGGTTTCCATCTTAGCATATTAGTGGGTGACCAAAGTGAAGCAAAAAGAATAAGGAGAAAGTCATGTCTCCTTGTTTCTATGTATAACTTATATAATATATAATATAATATATAACTGTTCATGCTGAAGTATATGTATAATGTACATGTTGAAGCATATATATAACGTACATGTTGAAGCATATGTATAACTGTTCATGCTGAAGCATATGTATAACGTACATGTTGAAGCATATGTATAACTGTTCATGCTGAAGCATATGTATAACGTACATGTTGAAGTATATGTATAACGTACATGTATAACGTACAAGTTGAAGCATATGTATAATGTCTGATATAGTTTCCCGTATTCCTTTCTTCTTTCTTTATTCACTAAGGTGTTATTCGTGTTCATGGCTCTGTCATTTTCTCGTGATGAGGTGCTCTGGCTCGTGCGCCACGCTGAGAACATCCCTAAAACCAAGACACCTGAAGACTTTGCTGATGTGTAAGTTTAAAGTGTGCAGTCTGCAGACTTACAGTTAAGTGTCTTTATGCAAAGTATTTCTAAGTGGATTTTTTAAATATCTGGGTTCTGCAGGCATATGGCAGAGCTTCTCTTCTATATGGAGAGACTGCAGGCACTCTTGGGTCGCTATAACTATGTTATTCAGCGCTATCATCTTCAATATCTGTCCCAGTTTGATGCCCTAATACTCAATGACACCATACAGGTATATCTTTTTGTCCTTTTAATTTAACATAAATACATAAATGAAAATCATCATTCATGAAAAATTAATTAAGGGCACATTATTATTATTATTACTATTATTATTATTATTATTATTATTACTATTATTATTATTATTACTATTATTATTACTATTATTATTGTTACAATTATTATTACTATTATCATTACTATCATTATTATTATTACTATTATGATTATGATTATGATTATTACTATTGTTAGTATTACTATTATTATCACCATTATTATTAGTAGTATTACTATTATTATTATTATTATTATTATTATTATTGTTACTACTATTATTACAATTATTATTACTATTATTATTATATTACTATTATTATTATTATTATTATTACTATTGTTAGTATTATTATTATTACTATTAGTATTATTATTACTATTATTATTATCACTATTATCATCACTATTATTACTATTGTTATTACTATTATTATATTATTATTGTTACTATTATTATTACTATTATTATTATTATTATTGTTGTTATTATTATTATTATTATTATTATTACTACTACTACCACCTTCATTATTCATTTTTGTTGCTGTTGTTTTGTAACTCATCTTTGTTCAGTTATTTGTGCATGTAAAATATCACTGTGCCCTTTTCTTAAACTGTATCTGCTAAATGTACTTATTAGAACTCATTAGAAACTACATGCAGAGTTGTTTGGTCATTTGAAGGCTGCAGGCTATGAAAGAACCTTGGGGCAAATGTGAAGTGACTACTGAGGGTAAGGGTTAGGGTGGGGGTTACAGATAGGTTAGTTTGGATTTAGGTTATGTTAGACTAAACCCAGAGTACTAAAGTACTAATTGTCAATCACACCCCTTCTGTATCTAACACACCTTAAACAATTTCCAGAGTATCTATGTCTGTCCTGAGGAAGAATCAGTGCTTATGACCTCATTTGTTTCAGCCCTGTCTGCACTGACCCTCAAACAGTGTAAGAAAATCTTTATCTGACTTTATCTACATCTAAAAAGTTTGTGAACCTTTTGCATTACCTTTCTGCATGAATAGCTCCTTAAATATGACTTGGTTGCACACACACACACACACACACACATATATATATATATATGAGATATTTCTATGTCTAGACATATTTCACTGCGAGTTATACTGTGTATGACTATGTATGTGACGAATAAACCAAACTTGAACTTGAACTATTTATCTTTTCTCCCGCTTGTCTACCAGTGGAAGGTGGTAAAGAATTTGATTTCAAGGCTGTCAGAATGGACTGGCTAAGATTACAGGTACTGATGTGAATGTTATTGGATTTCTAGATTTGATATCTCATGGAATATTTTCCAGTAAAGCATAGATAACACCATATTTTGGTTTTATTTAACATTCATCTTATGAAATCCCACAATGCGATTTACTCTGTGTATATACACTGCCTGGCCAAAAAAAAGGTCACTACCTGGATTTAACTAAGCAAATAGATAGGAGCCTCCCATTGGATAATTACTGCATGGGTGATTTATATTTCAGTTGGCAACAAGTTATTTAACCCTAACGGATGCAGTGAGTAGCTTCTCATTTGTTAAACAACCATATCGAAAGACACATCCTGTGGTCATGGAAAAGATGTTAATCTGTTTCAGAAGGGTCGAATTATTGGCATGCATCAAGCAGAGAAAACATCTAAGGAGATTGCTGAAACTACTAAAATCAGGTTAAGAACTGTCCAACGCATTATTAAAAGGACAGTGGACAGTGGGGAAGGAATGTGGGGAAGGAATGCGGTCAGGAAAAAATCCTGAATGATCGTGATCGGCAATCATTTAAACATGTGGTGAGATCAAATCGTAGAAAAACAACAGTAGAACTCAGGGATATGTTTAATAGTGAAAGTAAGAGCATTTCCACATGCACAATGCAAAGGGAACTCAAGGGATTGGGACTAAACAGCTGTGTAGCCTTAAGAAAACCACTTGTCAGTGAGGCTAACCGGCAAAAATGGCCTCAATTTGCCAGGGAGCATAAAGATTGGACTCTGGAGCAATGAAAGAAGCTCATGTGGTCTGATGAGTCCAGATTTACCCTGTTCCAGAGTGATTGGCACATCAGGGTAAGAAGAGAGGCAGCTGAAGTGATGCACCCATCATGTCTATTGCCTACCGTACAAGCCTGTGAGGGCAGTGCTCTGATCTGGGGTTGCTGCAGTTGGTCAGGTCTAGGTTCAGCAACGTTACGTGCCCAAAGAATGAGGTGAGCTGACTACCTGAATATACTGAATGACCAGGTTATTACATCAATGGATTTTTTTTCCCTTATGGTACGGGCATATTCCATGATGACAATGTCAGGATTCATCAGGCTCAAACTGTGAAAGAGTGGTTCAGGGAGCATAAGACATCATTTTCACACATGGATTGGCCACCACAGAGTCCAGACCTGAACCCCATTGAGTATCTTTGGGATGTGCTGGAGAACACTTTGCACAGTGGTCCAAATCTCCCATCACCAATACAAGATCTGGGGGAAAATTTAATGCAACTCTGGACAGAAATAAATGTTGTGACATTGCAGAAGATGTGGAAACGATGCCACAGCGAATGCGTGCCGTAATCAAAGTTAAAGGCAGTCCAATTAAATATTAGAGTGTGTGACCTTTTTTTGGCCAGGCAGTGTATATAATCCCACAATGTGATTTACTCTTTGCATATATACATATAATCCCCAGGCCTACACCAGTGTAGGCAAGGCCACCCTACCCTTGAAGGAGTATCCAGACCTTGCCAAGATAATGAACATGACCCAGTTCCACACCAAGATGATGGACAATGTGGATGAACTTCTCAATGAAACAGCTGATCTCTCCTCTCTGTGGTAGGTTAAAATTTAAAAGCAAGCCTGGTTCTTTTTGCAGTGTATCATTCCTAATCTCTTAATCTTGAAGTGTAGGCTGAACCTATAAGACTTTGTAGTGAGTACAGTTAGTAACCAACATGCAGTAGCAGGAACCACTTAAAGCTACGTAAGTCTTTTGTTGTAGGAATGCATTGCATCTGCACATCTTATGTTCAGTCTTGCCCTAAATACTCTCATAATAGATAAACTACAAGAAGGTGCTTCTCATCAACATTCCCATAATTATTAACTTGACAATACTTTTTAAATAGAACAAAGTTACAAATCATGAAGGACAGGGCTTTTTGAACCACAACTTAAATTACAGTGCATCCAGAAAGTATTCACAGCACTTAAATTTTCCACATTTTCTTATGTTACAGCCTTATTCCAAAATGGATTAAATTCATTTTTGCCCTCAAAATTCTACACACAATACCCCATAATGACAAAGTGAAAAATGTTTGTTTGGAATTTTGAAAATGTATTCAAAATAAAAAAATAAAAATAAAAACACATGTACATAAGTATTCACAGCCTTTGCCGTGAGACTCAAAATTGAGCTCAGGTGCATCCTGTTTCCTCTGATTATCCTTCAGTTGTTTCGACAACTTGATTGGAGTCCACCTGTGGTAAATCTAGTTGATTGGACATGATTTGGAAGGCACACACCTGTCAAAATACGGTCCCATAGTTGACAGTACATGTCATAGCACAACCAAGCCATGAAGTCCAAGGACTTGTCTGTAGACCTCTGAGACAGGATTGTATCGAGGCACAGATTGGGGGAAGGGTACAGAAAAATTTCTGCAGCATTGAAGGTCCCAATGAGCACAGTGGCCTCCATCATCCATAAATGGAAGAGGTTTGGAACCACCAGGACTCTTCCTAGAACTGGCCACCCGGCCAATCTGAGTAATCAGGGTAGAAGGGCCTTAGTGAGGGAGGTGAACAAGAACCCAAGGGTCACCCTGACAGAGCTTCAGCGTTGCTCTGTAGAGAGAGGAGAACCTTCCAGAAGGACAACCATTTCTGCAGCACTCCACCAATCAGGCCAGATGCAAGCCACTCCTCAGCAAAAGGCACAAGACAGCCTGCTTGGAGTTTGCCAAAAAGCATCTGAAGGACTCTCAGACCATGATAAACAAAATTCTCTGGTATAACGAAACAAAGATTGAATTCTTTAGCCTGATTGCCAAGCGTCATGTCTGGAGGAAACCAGGCACCACTCATCACCTAGCCAATACCATCCTTACAGTGAGGCATGGTGTTGGCAGCATCATGCTGTGGGGTTGTTTTTCGGCAGCAGGAACTGGAAGACTAGTCAGGGTCGAGGGAAAGATGAATGCAGCAATGTACAGAGACATCCTTGAAGAGAACCTGCTCCAGAGCACTCTGGACCTCAGACTGCAGCGAAGGTTCATCTTCCAACAGGACAACGAACCTAATCACACAGCTAAGATAACAAAGGAGTGGCTTCGGGACAACTCTGGGAATGTTCTTGAGTAGCCCAGCCAAAGCCCAGACTTGAACCCGATTAAACATCTCTGGGTAGATCTGAAAATGGCTGTGCCGCAATACTCCCCATCCAACCTGATGGAGCTGGAGAGGTTCTGCAAAGAAGAATGGGAGAAACTGCCCAAAAATAGGTGTGCCAGGCTTGTAGCATCATACTCAAAAACACTTGAGGCTGTAATTGCTGCCAAAGGTGCTTCAACAAAGTATTGAGCAAAGGCTGTGAATACTTAAGTACATGTGATTTTTTTGTGTTTTTTATTTTTAATAAATTTGCAAGAATTCTAAACAAACTTTTCACTTTGTCATTATGTGTAGAACTTTGAGGGGCAAAAATGAATTTAATCGATTTTGGAATAAGGCTGTAATAACAAAATGTGCAAAAAGTGAAGCGCTGTGAATACTTTCCGGATGCACCGTAGTATTAGAAATATGTCACCAAGTGCAGCATTATGTCACAAAACTCATAATTCAGGTCCATTCACATTTGCTATGATCAAAGCCGGAGGCAAGTTGATCCTGAGTTTGTATTGTTTATTTTTTCAGTTTTTACACACGTGTGTTTGAGAAGATGTTCTCTCAGAGCAGTGAAGAAGTCTCCATGCAACGTTATCTTATGGCTTTCCCCATGGTCTGTACCCACTTCAGCCAGAACACACACCAAATGTGTCCTGAAGAGGTCAGTAATGAGCAGTGTTTTCATCTTGTGAAACCTGCTTTGATATGACTGCTGAGATATCACTGATTGTTTGTGACAGGGATTTTGTAGTGCCATTAAATTATATGTGTGTTTCTAATGATAAAGTGCTGTTATTACTGCCTTGCACTGTGTGTGTGTGTGTGTGTGTGTGTGTGTGTGTGTGTGTGTGTGTGTGTGGTTTAGGCAGAGGCGATGTGCAGACAAGCTCTGAGACTGTGTGTGTGTGTGTGTGTGTGTGTGTGTGTGTGTGTGTGTGTGTGTGTGTGTGTGTGTGTGTGTGTGTGTGTGTGTGTGTGTGCGGGTGTGAGTTGTCTAGGCAGAGGTGATGGAGAAATAAGCTCTGAGATTTTCTGTGTGTGTGTGTGTGGGTGTGTGTGTATTGCTTAGGTGGAGGTGATGGAGAAACAAGCTCTGAGACTGTGTGTAACCTTTATGGAAGAGATTGCCATTCAGACCTGTACAGTTGTGCTGGAGATTTCTACTGAGCAATGCAACCTTCATGAGCAGGTTCACGAAGCATGAGCTCTTCAGAGACCACAAATCAAATTAATTCCTTTCTACATTACATGTATAAAATGCCAGTAAATTCCAAGCACCACTTATTAGATAAAGCCTGTTCATATGCTGGCTGGACACACAGTAATGTCCAGAAATCTGTTGAGGGCTGTCATCTGATGGTGAACCATCAGTCCACTAGACTAAATGCACAGTACTATTCCAAAGCTGCCTTGAGTATTCTCTGATCTTCTCCTTATTGTGAGAAATGCCTTTTTTCCTCTCTATATTCTATCCTTCAGTTATTGCCAAAGCATTCTGCTGAAACCATAAGCGCAGCCCGCAACAAAAAGATGAAGAAACCACCTCCAAAAAAAGATGCCCCTAAAAATAAACCAGGAGCTGAGAGTCAGAGGAAGGACAGGGCTGTCGTCACCAAGTGAGTCTGACAGCAACCACTAGGCAGTGTTAGGTGCATTCATGTGCTTCTTCAGGCCAACAACTTCAGCCATGATTTGAAAAGCAATGAGAGAATATTCATAACCTACATAAATGTGACAACATACAGTTATGAAGCACACATACTGTTATTCTGAGAAAACATGTAAATCACTTTAAATTAGACCATCAGGCAAATTCTGTAAGGCTGTTTGCCAAATGCTATAATATAATATGATATAATATAGAATACATCGTATTATGAGAATGTGTTGCTTTTCTTACAGAAGCATCTTGAAGCATTGTTCCATTTTGGTATATAATGACATCAAACGTACCTAATTAAGGACCATGTGCTAGTGATGGCATCAAACGCATCTAATTAAGACCATGTGCTAGTGATGACATCAAAACATTGTTTTCTCTTTTCCTCAGCATGGATAAGATGCACCTGACCCTTACAGAGCTGTGCACTTCATACAGCATGTGCTCTGAATTCACCGTGTTTAAACACATCTTCGTGCCCTCTGAGTTTCTGCTCACACAGTTGGAAACGGGCCTCAGCAAGTAGGACTTTACTGGGACTACTTTAACTTTAAGTTATGGTAACATCATGTACAAAGAGGCTGTTGTGACTTCATTTGTAACAATATTAGCTTTACTGACTCATTTGGTTAATTTGTTTCAAACGATGTGGATTAGATGGATTAGATATGGATCTGCTCTTTGTCAAGATCTTGAGCTGAATAAGCTGTAAAGAACACATTGTCCATGCATGCCTTCCAACCCTCCTGCTTACAGGACTTACAATAGGCAATTAGACAACAGACAATTACAGGCAGACAGTAGTTCAAATGGGATCTTCTTCATTCTACATCATAGTCTAGTTACAAAAAGTTACTATTAACAATTTGCAAATCAATTAAACATTTTCTATTTAACTATAAACTATTTAAAAATTTGACCACCATCATCTTAAGGGAAGAACATGGTTGTGTCCTGACAAGAATCGAGTTTCTACTCACTTCACATTTTAACTGTTTTTTCCACAAAATCTTACACACCTTCCTTTCAGCATGTATATGATATGCCACAGCAGAAAAAAAAACTTAGACTAACTGACGTGTGTTTACAGGATCTTTATACGGATGGCCCATTATAACCAAACCACTCAGGAAATCGCCCGACCCTCTGAGCTGCTGGCGGGGATCCAGACTTATGTGACCAGTCTTTACACCCTTACTCGATACATCAACGTGGACATTACCAGACTGGTGAAGAATGTCCTCTTACAGCAGACACAACCACTGGATTCACACGGCGCACCGACTATCACCACGCTCTACACTAACTGGTTAGAAGAGATTCAGTCTTAACAGCATACACTAACACTTTCTCCATCACCTCAGCCTAGACCACACACACACACACACTGATCATGACTATCAAAGAGCAAAGATTTAGAATCAGAATTGAAATATCCTGGTATCTAATTATTTTTTTTTTTTTTTTTTCATTTTCTATAGTTTCAACTTGATAACATACTAATTGAAACTAGTAATAAAAAAGGTTGATAACTGAGCTAGCAAGCACAGATTGCAGCAGCTGTAAGAATGGATATGGGTTATTAATATTAAGTGAAGTGTCAATTTTTAACAAATTATATGATATGTTTTTGAAATAGTAAGAACAGTTCCTATTCTCGGTGTGATACAGGTACCTGGAGAGCTTGCTGCGCCAGGCTAGCAGTGCCTTCATTGCGCATTGTCCCACAATGCACTGCTTTGTCAACCACAATGTTGAAAATGAGCAGAACTTTAAAGCAGACGAATACTCGGATATTTGTGGTAAAGTAAATCTTTGACTGGTTCAGACAGTCTGCACTTACTGTAATTACTGTAATTCACTGTTATATTATTAGGTTATATTTTTTTATGTATAAATTGTATAAATGTTTATTTTTTAATTTAATTTCTATTTTCATGTCTTTTATTTTTTGCAATATTAATTCATTAAGGAACATACAGTATACTTTAAAACATTTACCTAAAAGTTCCTCAAACTTTTACCATATAGTTTACTGTAATATTAACACACATAGTCTTGCAGACTAACACTTAATCATGCTTATTCATTTAAATATGAATCTTGCGTTGCAAATATGCAAATAATGAGTATTTGCATATTTACTTTTACTTGTGTGCACAGAGATGCGAGCACTGGCTGAACTGATTGGCCCTTATGGACTGAAGTTTCTTGGCGAGAACTTGATGTGGCACATTACATCACAAGTCAGCGAGCTGAAGGTTTGTGGAACATTGTTAAAAAGTGTTGATGATGAAGGAATTTGTTTTTTAAAGCCTCATTTGTGTGTTTCAACAAGCTAGCAAACATTTTTCTCTGATATATATTATACTTGGGTATATATACCTGGGCTGCATCCAAGAGCAGAAAAACTGTTTGAAAATTCTGAAGACATTGGAGATTTCATTCAGCTTTTCCACATGGGGACAGAAGCAAGTTGCCAAGATCATTAAGCTCATTAGGCTCGTTAAACTCATTAAGCTCGTTAAGCCATTACTCATGTTACCATAGAATAAATAAGACATTGGGAGGTGCAGTAACAGTTAGTGTATTCTACAGAGGTGCTGATATTTTTGTGTCCAAAAAATATTTATCCAGTTACAACAAACAAATAAAAACATCTGTCATAAATCCAGTACTGAGGAAATACTGCCCTTCAGAGTTTAGTTCCAGCCTTATTCCTAACCTAACCCTAACCATAACCCTAACCTTAACTCTAACTCTAACATAACCCTAACCCTAACCCTAACCCTAACCCTAGCATAAGCCTAACCCGAACCATAACCCTAAACCTAACACTAACATAAGCCTAACCCTAACCCTAACATAACCCTAACCCTAACCATAACCATAACCATAACCCTAACATAAACCTAACCCTAACCTAACCCTAACCCTAACCCTAACCCTAACCCTAACATAAGCCTAACCCGAACCATAACCCCAAGCCTAACACTAACATAAGCCTAACCCTAACCCTAACCATAACCATAACCCTAACCCTAACCCTAACCCTAACATAAGCCTAACCCGAATCATAACCCTAAACCTAACACTAACCTAACCCTAACCTAACCATAACCATAACCATAACCATAACCATAACCCTAACCCTAACATAAGCCTAACCCTAACCCTAACATAACCCTAACCATAACCATAACCCTAACCCTAACCCTAACATAAGCCTAACCCGAATCATAACCCTAAACCTAACACTAACATAAGCCTAACCCTAACCCTAACCCTAACCTAACCATAACCATAAACATAACCCTAACCCTAACCCTAACCCTAACATAAGCCTAACCCGACCATAACCCTAAACCTAACACTAACATAAGCCTAACCCTAACCCTAACATAACCCTAACCATAACCATAACCCTAACCATAACCCTAACCATAACCCTAACCATAACCATAACCATAACCATAACCTTAGCCTAACCCTAACCTTAACCCTAGACCCCCTTCCTCTAGAGCATTTCCGTAATGTGATACCCTGGCATAGCAACCACTTTTAATAGAGCTAAAAGTTCCAAATTTACATGCTGTCACGGAATGCTCCCCTCCCCTCTAGTCACGTGGTACGGCCCACCACGTGCAGTGGGACTTAATCGTCTTGTTTGTAACCACACCTTTGTACTTAGTACACACCTGCACATGGTTCAGTCCTGGAACGTCTGTGTGTGCTTAAAACCCCTGTGGGAGTGTGCTTTGTTGTCGTGTATTGATCATGTTCACGTTAGTGTTAATGTTCACATTGTTAATGTTAGTCGTATGTGTATTCATGTTCACCGTTTACGTTATATGTGAGTGCCTTTGTCTTCTGTGTTTTTCAGTAAATGTCTGTCTCCATCGAGGGAGTCTGTGCATCCTGCTCCTTGCCCTGTGGCACTTGAGCCATTACATATGCTGTTTAAGCGTTGTCACTAACTTTACATAAAGTACTAATAATCTATTATATAGGTTCCATAAATATTTTGCATGTTGGCAGAAAACTACTAAGGTTTACTTCGATCCACTGTCCTAAATTCAGAGAAACAAGGAATTATCAGCAATTCAGCTTTATATATGCAGTTAATGGTTAAATTGTGGTTTCAGTTCAGTTTGTTTTTAAATGTATTTTTTTTTTCTTTTCTTTTCCAGAAACTTGTCTTTGAAA
Source organism: Electrophorus electricus (assembly GCF_041902795.1). NCBI lineage: Eukaryota > Metazoa > Chordata > Actinopteri > Gymnotiformes > Gymnotidae > Electrophorus > Electrophorus electricus. Next base: position 11,888,582 of record NC_137518.1, on the reverse strand, counting down.
ACATGGATGTCCTGGTGCAAATGAAAGCTAACTTTGATAAACCTGAGACAATGCAAAACCTTCAAAAGAGGCTGACAGGTAAAATGTTAAATTGTAACCAAGAGGCTGTTGACACTTGCAAATATACTTATTACCCACTTTATTAGAAACACCTCCCTTGCACTTCCGCTCACTGACCCCTGTTCTATAGGCATACACTTCCAGGACTGTCCAGCTTCTGTCTTGCATATGATCCTGTATATGATTCCCATCCAGCATCCTGCATCCTGCTATTAGGTGCTGGATTGTCTCAGAGGCTCTTTTGCACAGTCTGCATGTTGGGTCTTGTTGGGTGTAATAGATGCTTCCATCAGCCTAGTCCTTAGTGCTTGATCTTGTCCTGCCATGATTTTGCCTTGGTAGCCATTGATAATATGGTCTTATGTCAGCTCATTTCCATCACTTGTATGTGCACATAATGGCTGGTAGGACAAATGAGTTTAGGGGATTTATCTTTTTATTTTTACGCAATTATGTCATTAGCATGCATACAGGCTCATGTAGCATAGCTGGTAAAACAGGTAGAGTATGGTGCTAACAACTCTAAGGTTATGGGTTTGATTTCCAAGGACCACCTACCTTATTATACAGATAAATGTATGTAAGTCACTCCTAGAGCATCTATTGTGCAATTAACCTGGTCCTTACGACATTGTCTGCTGACAAAGAATAATGTCCGGAAAGTACGGCTAATCGTGTCTTATACAGAAATGGTCACACTGAAATCATCAAGAACAGTAGAAGGCATGCTGGTCCTTTCACACACCACAAAAACCTGGACAATGGCTCTTGGGAACTATGTGCTATTGTAAAAGTGTCATCAGTAATAGATGTCTCTCTGAACAGAGGAACAGCTAGTTTTGAAGTCCATAGATCAAATCCTTGAGTGCTTTTTGCTTGTTTAATTAGGCCTTAATTGCTTAATAGTTTAGCAAAAAAAAAGTAGTTTGCCAAATGTATCCAGCATCCAGTATAAACCATTATTTGCTTTCTCTGTTTGAAAAGGCTGCGAGAATGTGCTGAAGAGAATGACAATCATTGGGGTGATTTTGTCTTTCCGAACAATGGCTCAAGGGGCACTAGAAGAGGTAGCTAATTACGCTTATTAAATAGATGATACAATTATTCATTATGAACCAGGTTTTATTGTGTATGTGCATTATAAAACACATCAACTGTACAAGCAATGGTCTGTGTGTAAAATGTTATCATCCGTTTTCAAACCTTTTTGCATCTTTTGAATTATTTGGGCATTTTCTCCTACAGGTCATGCACAGACATTGCCCATTTCTAATGGGGTCCATTGAATGCCTAAAAGACTACGTCTGTACTGACACAGACATCAAGGTAAGAACCCCCACTGAGGATAATGATCTGAAGTTTTCACTGCAAAAACAAAACCTAATTAAATGTGGTAAAGGTTACTGTAGTAATGCATGAAGTAGAAGAGTAAAAACTTCATTTTATTTGTTCATTATCTTTTAAACAACTTTTTACAGTTCACTTAAGAGTGCTGTTTATAAAAGCTGACATAAACCTGCACAAATAATTACAAAGAAAATCATTTCAATCTGTATCGGCCGCTGAAACAGGAATTTTGTCATTTCATGTAATGTTGTTATAACATCCATCTTAAATCACCTTCAAAGGACATATATGTCCATATAATATTTATAATGATACTAATGATACCACACTGATCACCTAGACATCTGCATCATCTAATGAAGAAACCTTTGCAGGAAAGTGTTGAAAAGTGCTGGTTAGCTAACATGGAATTCTGATCACAAGTGGTCACAGTAGGCACATTCGAGAATAATGGAAATGTCAGGTGTAAACCACTGACCATCTTAGCTGTCCATTTGTGGATGCATCACCCGTGATGGATGTTAATCCTCTGTATGAAAGCACCCATCACATAACTCATGTCATTCATTCAGGTCTGACAATATAAACAAGAAAACTGTGATAACTCAAAGTGTGTTCGCCCTACAGTAATCTTTTTGCTTACTCCTTGGCCTTTCTGTAGAATACATTTTGAATTAGAATTCTGCATTTCCTTTTTGTGCCATTGATCATGTATAGGTAGCACTCAGTGTATATGAACTGGCATCTGCAACTGGTTTACCATGTGACATTGATCCTGCTCTGGTTTCAGCGATTTCAAACATGCGTTCAGGTAAAATCCTTACTGTTTGTGTTTGCCACTCCACAAATTCAGTGATTGGGGGTTTAAAACATCTTTCTTCTATTAAAACTCTCGTTTCTAGACAATTCATCCAATGAAGACGAGTACAAAACCACCTGCCTGCTGCTGGTGTATATTGCAGTTTCCCTGCCCACCCTGTCTGTGGATCCAAATTCTTTCTACAGCCGAGAACGTGGAGGTAACGTAATAGGGGGCTGTTAAGACTGGGTTTACACAGAGGGTTCAAAACAGGGTGATTATCAATTATCAGTAGAGCGCTGTCATTTGGCAAAGTAGAAGACAGAGATCTATTTGAGTTAGCCACTGTTAAACCATTACAAAAAATAAACCTTACTCTCTAGTTGTGTGCAACTATTGGCCTCTCTGTTCTACCATTTTTGTACAAATTATTGAAGGTTTTTGTCCCCCAAGTTGCGAACTAACGTGGCATTTCAGTATGCATATCATGCATTTCATAGTACTAAAACTGCACTGGTGTGGGTTGATAATGACCTTTGTAAAGCAGATGACACTACTTTTCTAGTTTATAATTTTTCTATAGTTATAGTTTTTCTAAGAATGTAATATTGACCTATTTATTCATTACCTATTACAAGATGTGTACGCTAATAATGACCAGATTTGAACAAATGATCAATTTACAAATTTTTAGTAACATTTATCAAATGTTATAGAAAATTTATTAATTTCATTTTTATATACAAAACTTTAAAGTACCTGGTACTTCTGCAGGAATAATGAATTAATCGTTTTAACATAATCATTTTAACATAAACAGTCTTACTAGTTTTAATAGAAACAGTTTTAATAGAAACATTAATACATTTATGTTTGCTTTGTTCATGCCAGGTCACCAAAACAACATCCACTGTCTGGCAGCTGCAGTTAACCATCTATCAGCAGCCATGTTTACTGTTCAGAATAAGAACATTGAGCAGCATCTCAAAGAGTTCCTTCAGGTGAGCTCATCTCATGAAAGCTAAAACTCACCGGTTGTTGTGATATAATGCTCATCAAATCATTAGGAGATACATTTTGGGATTCATGATTCATCCTATATATGATTCTCCATATAATAATAAAACATTTAGGAAATGCCCCTTTGGTTGCTCTCAATAGGTAGCATCTTCAATCTTGCTGCAACTTGGACAGAACATGGACAAAACAGAAGTTAAAAATCGAGACTCTGTCTGTCTGCTCTTGGACATGGTAATCTAATTTATCTACATTCTGTATGTTATTTTTTATCAGTATGTTTGGGTGGCGTGTTTTGGTGTCTTCACTTTGGTTTGGGTATCTCATCTATGATGTCATGTTCATCCTGTTTTAGATTGTGGACGAGTCACCATTCCTAAGCCAGGACATGTTAGAAGACTGCTTTCCATATGTGCTTCTGCGCAATGCTTACAGAGAGGTGCACAGAGCCTTTATCTACACTATGGGTTAAACCTCCAGAACAACTTTAATGCATATTAAGGCAAAACTTTGATTTTAGCCAATTACAGCATAATTAAAGTCAAGATCTATTGGTTTAAATGTAATGTTGAAATGGTAACTAGCTGCCCACTAATATTTTCTGCAATTAACATTCCTACATTATGTTAGTTATAGCATACAGGGCTATGTCCTTCAAAGTAATTTCTAGGTTTGTAAAATTCATATTCAATAAAAATTAAATTATGTTATTGATATTAACTGGTTAATTTTGGTCTGAAAATGTAGTACCATATGCAGTATAATGTTGAAATGGTAAATGGCTGGCCACTAATATTTATGCAATTTATGCAACAGTAACGTATTATGTTAATTATATCGTAGTTAATTTTTTGTACTTGTTGGTAAAATTCACTTTCAATAAAAATCTAATTATGCTATTGATCACTGGAGTCTTGCTCTTCTGATAATATAGCAGCATATTCAGGAAAAGAAAGAACTCAGAACCCGTAGACATGGTCTTCTTTGTATCTCCTTACTTTTTTTCCCTGATAAAAAAATAACTTTATTATTTTTTAACTTTTGTAAGTGTACAAATGTATCCATTTATCCTCTCAGTACACTACATTTGTGAATGTGAATATAAGAACTTCAGAATCGAAATATTAAAATAAATCCACTCGGTTTTATACGAAACAATTAGAAATCTTCAAATCAATAGAATCTAAAACCACATGGGCCTGTTTTTCCTCTCTCATTATCTCATTCTCTCTCTAGTGAAAGAAATGTACTTAATGACAGAATCATGAACTTCACATTTTTAACAGCTTATCATTTCTCTAGTATGATTAAACAGTGGTGTAGACCAAACTCTGTTCTATGAAGTCTCGTTCTTGTTTACACACAATGCTACACACAGCTTTGGTCTCCTATGCATTCCACCCCATCATGCACTCTTCAGACAGACTCTCTCCTGAGCAGCTGTAAACGCTGATGTCTTTAAAATTTAGAAATCATTAGAGAGTGTTTTTAAATTGCTCATGGCCCTACAAATGGACATGCAGTTTGCTGCAGATGGGCAAAACTCTGCATATTGCATATGTAAGAATACTATGGGCATTAGAAACTTAGCTAGTTAGCAGAAGCCTACAATGGAATGTGATTGTAACATTACAGCTTATAATCATAAATCCACCTCCATTTAATGACATCTAGTGCTAAAAAATATTGCCATATTTACACACAATTTTAGGTAGAAGTGAGCCGACAGCAGATTAGTACGATCATTATAACACAATAAGGTTAGCTGTCAAGGTAGCCTCATTAGCTGATAAGCCAACAACTGAGAACTGGGTCCATGTCTTAGCTATGTCCAACAATCACACAAACACTCACAGGAGCTATCTTGTTTGCTTTAAACATCAAAGATCCGCAAAACATAATGCATGCCTACAAGTTGTGAACCCGAATCTTCTATTGGACCACACAAAGTTGGAACAGCCCTGTCCAGCATCGAACTGTTTAATTTATGAAGCAGTCCCCCATGAAGTGCCAGGCCCATAATAAAATATTTGGAATATTTGCTTCGGAAAGACCTACAGTCAAGGGGAAAGTAAAGGGGACAGTAAAATTGAGATTCAACCAATGATGTCCTTTGTGGCTTTACATTTAATTCCAGTCACCATAGATAATCTACAACTAGGATCTTCATGTCCCCACTGTCCAAAGTTTTGCAGATTTGTAAGGACATCATAAATCCCTCGAACCAAAAATGTAATCCAACCCTCAGCTCCATGTATTGTTCATATTATTATTCTCTTTTTCCTCTCTGTAGTCTAAAGCAGGACTAGTTAAATGGGCCATTTCTACAGAGTGTCATTCTGAAACACAAACCCTGTCATTCTGAAACAGAAACCCTGGCTACAGTTCTGAAAGGGCCAGAAGGCCGTCATCTTCCAACACCTGGAAGAACGGTAAAACAGGATCTGGAGGGGGCAGAATTTACCGGAAGCCACTTGCCAATATTTCCTGTATGCAGCCAGCCATCCTTATCAATGGCTTCCGCTGTCTTCTCTGGGTCATTCAGGTACCCCTGGAACACATTTGGCCCATTTACACACCCCTGAAGAACACACACACACACACGCAGATTTGTATATGACTTCTGGCAGGCCACAATGTCACATGCATACTTCAGTTTTGCTTCAGGTTTTTAAAATGAGCGGTGACTCACCTCTCCCTCCCCATTGGCTGCATAGTAGCTCATGTCTGCCACATCCACTAGCTTCACATAGTTACAGGGCAAAGGAGGTCCCACATGACCTAAACACACAGCCACGGTAGATGTGTGTGTTTGTTTGCATGCTGCAAGTATACTGGAGAAACTGTGTGTGTGTGTGTGTGTGTGTGTGTGTGTGTGTGTGTGTGTGTGTGTGTGTGTGTGTGTTTGTTACCTACTGTCCAGTCTCCTGGCATAGACATGGAACACCCTGCAGTGCATTTTTTCTGTCCATAGCCTTCATAAAACAGCCAAATAGATCACACACACACACACACACACACACACACACACACACACAGAGAGAGAGAGAGAGGAATCCATCAGTCTTAAGCTTATATTTTATTAATAATAATATAATATAAACGTATGATAATTAACGTGAATGCATAAATCAATCTGAGGTTAAGGTAATCTAACTCAAGATTATATGATCATTTAACCTAGGTTTATATAGTAATCCTATTTTGAGTTTACTGTAGAGGACGAGCTGTGTGTGTGCGTGGAAGTGGCTAGTCTATGTGCATTTGTCTCTTTGCGTGGGTCTTTATTTCTCACATTCATTTGTGCCCAGATGTTTTCTTCATTTGACTATGATCTGACATAACCGACTATGAGCGCACGTGAATAAATGTCTGTCGTTGTTGTTTTTATTTCTAGCATGTGTGATGATTCACTCTCTTCCCCATTTTGACTGGGGTTACATTCCTTTCTATCCCACAGGAAGTCTGCCAGGGGTAGGACCCTCCCTGATGTTGAGCACTTTTTGTTATGGCCTTTGTTACACTCGTCCCTCCTCTGTCTTTGCTGCGCGTGCTGGTACCTGGACTTTGCTGAAGATGATCTTGTCCCACATGCTGTCCTTCCTCACCACACCGCTGCGCAGTTCTGACTCTTTCCTCCGGGTGGCGAAGTCGAGCAACCAGCGCTTCGGAGGCCTTTTGGCCTGCCCGAAGATCTGTGTGTGGGACGTGGCGCGTTAGCAAGCACATGCGGGGTGTGTGTGGGTGTGTGTATGTGTGCGTGTGAGTGCACGCGTGTGTGCGTGTGCTCCTGACCTTGTCGAACATGCTGTTTAGCAGTCTGGGGACAACAGGGAACACTAGTGGGCTTGAGCGCCTTCCGATCATTCATGTTTCAGATCACCTTCAGATCGTCCATCGTCCACGTTTGTGTAGTGGGTAATATTTAAGAGGCTGTTTTCGTTTCATTCGGTCTATTCTAATTACTTTGTTGGATCAGTATCTATCAGCCGCATTATTTAAGGTGGACCAAAACATTCATACATATAGACAGGACTTTTCTTGAGAAACTTTCCTTGTCTTTGTGCTACTAAATTAACTATAATTAGTTGGTTTTTTTTTATAAGTTTGAAAAATTCAATAAAGAATAAAAATTAAAATAAAATAAATAAGTTTTTTTAAGCAGCCGATGTTTTCTGGCTTAGCTGAGACTTTACCATTTCACGGGCTGGAGGTTAGAGGTTGGGGGTTAGAGGTTAGAGGAAGTGCCTCACCATATCCACTTCCTGCCCGCATTGCATCAGAAACGGTTTCAGCATGAGAGCGGCAGGGCAGGTCAGTGTTCTCGTGTTCTTGAATTCAGAACTTGTACCAAATACAAATATTTGAACTTTCATTGCTGTTGTTATGGGCTTGAGCACTTCTCATGAGTTGCACAAAGTCTCTGCCTCTGAGTTATTCAGTTTAGCTCAGTCATCTAATATGCTGCCTGATATAAGCATCGACGCATCTTTAATCAAGTATTCGGGAACTAATTCAACAGCAGTATTAGAAGCATACTCAAACCAACTAAGCGCCCTAAGTACTGCCAGTGACTTCACGGACAAACTAGGCTCTATTCTGGTCAGCCTCAAAGGTGTAACAAACGCCGTGGGAATAGGTGCACTGGGCATCTCCTTCATACTGGATTTGGCAGTCACGTGTTTGGAGACAAGAAGTGAAAGTACCATGAACATGCTCCACCGCGTGTTTGCGGAGGAAAAGGCTTCAGATGTGAGAGACACTATGTACGAGTACATGAAACGCTTCCGTATGCATTTGCATGATCCGGTAGAGGCGCTAGAAGACACCAAACATCTTGAGAAACGGCTGAGTGAACAGCTCACCCGTCTCAGGAACTCCATGCTCCACGATAACCACATGAGCTCCCGCTCCATGAAGCAGTGGGCAAACGGCGCCGCTTTCCACTGTCAGATGCTCATTCACGTGGCCCGACTGAAGACGGAAAACATGAGCTCTCATTTTAATGTTTACTTGAGTTCTGTTCACGCTGCCATTGACTTTTACCAAAATGATCTACAAGACCTACTGAAGAAGTACAAGGATTACAAACATTCTACGTTATCAGTATTGCCATTCTGGAGTGGTGGTTATTACCATGAGTTTGACCTTTATAGCCACTCTATCAGAGACATGGAGACTGGACGCTCTCTGAATTTTTATTATGGGGGTCGATTTTATGACTTGTTTGTTGAATACGTCAACTACATGTTTACTAACTGGAGCCAAATCAAAGAGCTAAACGAGTATTTCACGAACCTTAAGGAGAACCTGGAAGTACTAATAAAACAACATGATGCTTTTAATGCAGGAGAAAAGCAGAAACTAAAGTAAAACTGAATCGTTTACATCGTAATGTCAGTGGCAGTAAGAACCAGACACATCTACAGTCTGTCTATATTACATATGTGCACATTTTGTTAAAGGTTTTCTTTGACAGGTTCACAAAGAAGTCGTTTTAAAGTCCTTTTTGTTGTTCTTAAGTGAGAAATAGTTGAATATTGAAAGAATTCCAATAATGCACAAATACTTATTTGTATAGTAAGTCTGTTAAATCACAATTCTAATCAATAAATGTGTTTATTTTATGCTTATACTTGCAGGAATGCAGTGTCTGCAGAGATAGCTGATGGTACTTTGTGTATATCTTAGCAATGCATCTCAAAGTGTGATTGACCGTTATTATACTTATTCATAAGGTCAAAAAAATATATAGATAAATCATTGTAAAGTGTCTCTAACCTCTTATAGGCTATAATCTCCTTTTTAAAAATTAAAATAAGTTTGATTAAAAAAACCTGTGTGTGTGTGTGTGTGTGTGTGTGTGTGTGTGTGTGTGTGTGTGTGTGTGTGTGTGTGTGTGTGTGTGGTTTCTCACTGTCACAATCAGTCCCTTCCATCTTCCGTGTTCCGTGTTTTCCCTGTTTGTGTATTTGGATTCCGTTCCATAGTTTCGTTTTCTCTACCCCTCATTTGATTTTCCACACCTGTCCCTCGTTTAGTTCATGTATTGAAACCGTGCCTTGTGGGCCTGGTCTTGGTTTACTTCATTGCGTTTATTTGAATGCGTGTGTCAGGTTCATTGTGTTTGATTGTTTTTTTTAAAGCCGTCTCTGTAAGTTTGTACTCCGTGTGTCCTCGCCTTCATGTTTCTTAGCCCTGCGTTTTTCCTCGTATCTGTTAAAGGCTGTTTCCCCTGTTTGCGTTCGTGTGTTTTAGTTGATCATGTATCTCCGTGCTCTCTGCGTTGGTAATATGATCTTGGACTACACTAACGACTATGATTCTGGATTTGCCCCTAATAAATTTTGCTCTTCTCCACACATTCATCCGCCTCCTTACAGCTCACTGTTCCACTCACACAGCAAACCTTGATTAAAGTTATGGTGTTCACAAATCATGTTCACAACATCAAAAAATGTTATTAGAATGTGACAAATATTATGTTCAAAAAACGTTTTGTATATGCATCCCTGTGTCCAGTGGCAGTGTGTGGTATCATATCTGAGGCACGGGTTAGGTTTGTGGCCAGAATGTGGATTTGTGTGTTACACTTGCAATATTGAGATGCCTGGGAAGCCTCCAGCCTAGTTCTCCATGGTAATGCCCAGTAGGGGTTGTACAACACAGCAGCTAAAATTCCAGCACCCACCCAGATTCTTTTGGTGTAGCTCAACACCCATTCTTTTCCTTCACCTCCCACTGTGGTGGAGGGAGGGAGAGTGAGCAGACTGCTCCACCCACAGCCCACAACTGGATCTCTAACTCATGCATAGACGATGCCAGTATTGAACCACTGACCTCACGGTGTAAGGATTGGCCACCCCCATGCCATCCGTTTTTCCATAGTTTCCCTGTCGTGTCTGTTTTCCTTTACTTCCTTGTTTTGGTTTTCCCTGTTCATATGTTCACCCGTGTCTGGTTAGTCCTTAATTGTTTTGGTTATTTAAGCCCCGTGTTTCGTCTTCCATCTGGTTGGATGTTGTGGTAAGTTTGCGCTTGCGTGTGCCTCGTCTGTGTATCACTTCGCCTTCGTGTTCTCATGTGTCTCTGTTTATTTTTCTTCCCCTCATTTATTATTTGATAAATAACCTCCTGCATCTGCATTGTGCTTCTCTGCTGATGCGTAACACACAGCTACAAGGCAAGGACTTTGTCCCACAAAGTCATACACAGCACCACTACCATGGTTTCACAATGCTCTTCACATGGGTGCACTATAAGAAGTCACTGAAAGAACAACACACCGTGCTGTGTTCTCAACTTTGGGCCTGACTCATGACGAGCGTGGTGATGAGCAGCGCTGGTCTAGGACAGGGGGTCTGAACCCCAGATACCTTTTGACCTCCTCTTCAGCTCCTTTATACTGAGGGTTGATATCTATGCTCATTCATTTATTTACTGCTGTAAAATATGGCTCCAAATTTTTGCTTTATGTGGAATACAGAAAAGCTCACCACATCCCAAAGCTAAGAAGGTAGATGACCTTTGCTCTCAAAGTTTGTCTGAAGCACTGACCACATTAAACAAGGTAAGATTACAGGAGTTTTAGTTAAACTGGATTGGTATGTTGGATCTCCCCCTGGAATAGTTTTACACAAAACTATTGTAAGAACTTATCATCTTACTGCATTTCCCCCCTGCTGTGTGTCTTATATTAAATGAACTTCATTTCTTGAGTTTTTAAAATGCTCTGCAGAAAGGCCTGATCTGCATCTGCTGTTTCCAAAAGCAAACAGTGAGAATACATGTATAATTTTGGTGTCAGAATGCTGGAGTTCCTTGTATCTTTGTTTAAAATGCTGATTGTGGAAGAGTGATTCTGTTAGTCAACACCTATTTACTCAAATGACTCAAATATGCTAATCTTCCCTTCTTAGTTCACCTTTGATGGGATAATCTATAGAATAAAAAATGAATTCTTCTTTCACAAATGTTAACTTAAACTAGTTTAACTTGATGTCACATGGACCTTTGTGTGTGTGTGTGTGTGTGTGTGTGTGTGTGTGTGTGTGTGTGTGTGTGTAATAAATAACACTTTAATTTTTTCTCATCATTCAGTGTGTGTGATATGGCATGTTTAGCTCCAAGAGGCTTCTCCCTTCACAAACTGCTTTGCCTGTATATCCTATGCATGTGTGGATAAGACACACATGAACATATACACACGTGGACCTAAAGTCTCTCACACACACACACACACACACACACACACACACACACACACACACACACACACACACACACACACGGCCCTAAAATCACAAGTCACACACACGTGAACCTAAAGACGCTGCCTTGTGTTCATTTCTCTTGCAAATGACAGCACAGGTTCCAAACGTTTGACTAAAATACAAATTTCATAACAAATCCTTAATTTATAGTACAGAGTTACTGGGGACCCACACAGATTTAAGTGCTGTTAGCTAAAAACAGATTCCTTTCATGTCCTTATCTCGATTTCCAGAGGGTTTTCCAAAAAATGTTTAATAATATTCATACAGTTAATAAGGTTGGAGAACAACGAATGACCAATGATCCTAACATGTGTTTTAAGTAGGAGGCTCGTGTTTAGCAAGACCTATGACCACAAAAACTAAACAAAACAAAAAACCTCTACCAGTAAAAGTCTATGCTTTCTCTGCTCACACCTTAAATATTGAACCTACAAAATAAGTCTTGTCGCTAGACATTACAGATCAGTTGAATGGTCAGCATGCTTCATCATGGAGAAGTAAATGTACATGGGGCGGAGCGAACAAACGTAGCCACAGAATCAGGACGGACACCAGCATCCAATCAAAAGCTCACAACTACAGTCACAAATCATTTGTTTAATTAGTTTTTTAACAATCGTGTTTTCACCCTCTGCTGCTGTCAGTGTTGTGTCTGCATTTAAATCTCTTTTACTAATTCACCTGTGAAACACTCAGCTAGCTTCATGGTCACAGTCTGACGTTCGGATAGACTTGATTAAACAGGGAACTACAATAATAGCTTAAAATTTTAATGTTCTAATAATTGAAAGTAGAATTTAGAACATTACTATTTATATTGAAATGTTTGGTAATGAGACAGATGGCGTTCAGGGCCTTTGAGACTTTGGATCATTCGTGCAGGCGGGTGGTGCCGGACTACAAGAAAAATTCTCACCAATGCTACACGGAAGAACAGTCGCACTGAACCGCAGATGCCAAGGGGAAATGGCTCCACCGTGTGGTGGTTATAATAACTGCACTTCATAACCAGGCTTTTCCAGAGCGATGTGTTAGAACGTGAATGCACATAGAAAACATCGGAGGTACAGCTGTCGCCTTCCTGCCTCTCTCTCTCTCTCTCTCTCTTTCTCTCTCTCTCTCTCTTTCTCTCTCTCTCTCTCTCTCTCTCTCTTTCTCTCTCTCCATCTCCCTCCCTCCCTCCCTTTCACATCTTGATCCGGGGATAAAGCTGACTGATATGTTCTCTGAAGTGGTTCATCCAAACCTCTCTGGAACCATTGCCCCTGTTTTCATGTGAAATATATGTTACTGACTTGTAATACATAAAACAGGAAAACAGTACACAGGCAGAATATAATTACTGTGAAAATTTACTCTCTGATCTACCTGACCAGGATTTATGTATATAAATACATATATATATATATATAAGAATGCCAAATAGATGAAAACGGATCAAGAGAGTGGGAACTGAAGTTTTATAGGATCATATAACATACCTGGACGACCTGGAACACCTTGAGGTACAGTGGCGATAAAGTCACTCGGTGCCCCTTGACCTATAAGATGGAAAATTGGATCCAATATATCCCAGAAATGACAACACTGATCTCAATCTGTCACGGACTGCTCATCCCTCATAGGCGACATGGTACGGCCGGCCACGTGCGGGGGATCCACATATCTGTTTATCTGTTTTGTAACCACGCCCCCCTGGGATTGCACACATGTGTACAGGCTTTGTCAAGTGTTGATGTGTCTATTTAAAGCCCTGTCTGTGTGTGCTTCCTTTGTTGGTCATTGTTGCTATGTCTGCGTCAATCCAAAACGTTGTTTTGTGTAATGGTATATTAATGTATCGGTGTTCTATGTTTAACATTAAGTGTACAGTCATGTTTTCCGTCAGTGTTATGTGTGAGTGCTACCCTCGCTGTACATGTTTAATGTCATTAAATGTGTCACATTGTCAAGGGAGACTGTGCGTCCTGCTCCGCGCCCTTCGGCACTCGGGCCAGCAGCAAAATCCACAAGAGCGCAACTCTTCCCTGCATGGTGCCCACTATGGCCCATGAACAGCTGCCCACTCAGCAGAGAGCCTTCTCTTTGGTGGGGTTGTGTACCAGCAGAGGTGAGAGACTGGAGTGGAGGTGGGAGGAGCCACAGCAGGAAAGGGCTCGGAGTGGGAGGAGCCACAGCAGGGAAGGGCTCAGAGTGGGAGGAGCCACTGCAGCTGAGACGGACCAAATCTGAGTAACGTCATGATACCATGAGAAAATGTACCTTGGCAGAAAGAGTGGATAGATTATTAGGCATGGTTAAACACTATAGTGATATAGTGTAAAGGACAGAGCTAGAAGAAGATGGTGTAAGCCAGATGGAATGTCTTTATGTAATATATACATATAAGTGTACAGTACAATTAACTGCTTCTTTCCACATATCAGAGCACAGGGTCAGCCACTGGAGCTGAGAGAGTTAAGGTCCTTGCTCAAAGCAACAGTGGCTCTATGAAGCCAGGATTTGAACTCACAACCTTCTGATCGAAAGCTCTATCCACTAGGCTACCATTATGCATTAAAAGAAAAATGCACATATTGCCTTTAATACATGCTTATACAGTATATAAGCAGAATTTTACATTAGTTTGCCTGTATACTGTTCTGTATGTTTAGTAATCTGTTATAATTGGCATTGTGTGCTCTGAGGCCCTCAAGCGGAACTTAAATATTCCAGTTTGCCCTTGTTCACAAGGCTCTCTCCAGAGGCGCTAATGATGACGCATGGAAAATAAGGTGTGACCAGAGAGAGGTACAGTGTAGGCAGACACACGGAGAGGAATAATGACACCAACACATGGAAAAACTCTAAACCTGGATATCAGCATGGATACATGGAAATCCACCATCATGCTGTAAGATCTTTTTGAAGTGATATCTATTCAGTTTGTTAGTATATACTGGTGTGAGAAATGAGTAAGCCTGAGAATATGCGTGTCTGATTTTTAAGCCCCAAACAGTAAAGATGCTTTTATTAACCTAATGTTTTACATTATTTGAATCACATGCATATATAAATACAGATACAGTCATTTTAGCCAAAAAAAACCTCCAAAACCTTTAGAAAAATTGTATAACAAGAAAAACAAACTCAATTTAAAACTTTTTTATCCAACTAAGCATAGCCTTATAGCCCCCATTGTTTATGTTTAGATAATATTGCAAATGTTGAAATTGTCTTTAGTTCAATGCAAAGAGCGCTGCACTTAAAACAAGCTCTACTGATTCTGAAGTATTCTGAAGTATTCCGGCCCAGTAAATGTTTTCACTCCCTGGTGCTGTTGGTGCTGTGAGCTGCACATGGGAGCATGGGAGCTAAGCAGAACAAACATGTTGGCTGTTTCCCACTGCAAGCCTGCCTGACAGATACCTCTAAATAAGGTCTTTTATGTCAGCATATGTGACAGCCAGCAATGCAGTGATTTGCTTTACCAAAACAATTACTGTACCAGCATATTCAGCATGAAGACCCTGTACTCTTCCTGTAATAAATACAAGATGTTTGCCAGTTTGTCTTTCTTGATGGCTTGGAGAATGTATTGCCTTATTCAGGGAAATCCTTAAAAAATAAATGAAACTAGACAACTAACTCTTATTGATTGTTCTAGGCTAGCTGCAGCCATGATCTATTTAGTTCTTTGCCTTCAGTCACACCCTGGACCTATTGCAGCCTAGAGAGCCCTCCTGTGGGATGGACCTTCGGAGACTTAGCTTAGTCTTGGGACATAGGACTTCTGCATACTCTATTTCTGGGGGGGGGGGGCTTTCGCCTTAATAATTGCTTTTGTTTTTTTTTCTTTCTCCCCTAACTCTCACTTCTATCATTCCTTACCTTTTCCCCACACACATTTGTTTCTCTTTGTAATGTATTTGTAGTCATTATACGGGGATTTTGGTCATTTTTCGTCCAAATGGCTGAGCTAATCAAAGTAAAACAGAAACACCTCCAAACCCCTCTCTCCAGGTAAGGAATGTGCTACTTCTGACATGGTTTCTGAGTCTGGGGACTAACATGTTTTCATTTCATTACTTTAATAACTTTCACACTGGGGAAACCACATACAGGCTGTTTTGCTATGTTGTTGTAGGTTTTATATAATTATCTTCTGGCTAGTATTAATGTTATTGTATTGCTTGTAAAATGGGTTGTTTTCACATGAAAGGATACTCTAAATCTGTTTTTTTCTGCAAGTGGTTACAGATTAGCATTTTCTCAGGCTAAAATGTTTTAAATCATGATCAGTTCCAGTTTGACTCACTATACTACTTTAATCCAATAATTTGTAATTCTATAACATTTCCAGAACTATTGCAATCCTTGCTAAATATGAAGGCTGTGGGGGGAAAAAAGGATTTGTTGTTTTGTTATTTAGCAGCTTGACTTTGTGAATAAAAGGAGACTTCTCTCACTTCAGTTTTACCTAGCTTGTTAAAAACAAGTGAGCAAATTCTTCCGCTTCTTTATTTTATTATTGCTGTTTTGACTTACTTTTCTATGGCAATAAAGCATAAACTGTCACACCAAGACACAGTGCTGTACATAAAAGGGCAATCCCATCTATGAGATTGGTGCATCAAATAAAGTGCCCAGGTACAAAGTAGGTATATCTAATACAGTGACTAAGGATGACTTTATGAATATATGTTAAAATTGAATTATTTCTTGATAACTACTTAGCTATTCCTTTTAAGAGAAGAAATGTGCAATCATTTGGTTCTGCTAATTTTATGGTCAGATGCATTTAAGGAAAATACATGCGTGATAATTATATTAATTCATATATATCCATTATAACAAAAACAAAGAAGGTTAATCTAGTAGTTTGTTTTTTTGTTTGTTTTATTTTTGGAGAACAGCTTACAGCCTTGCAGTGGGTGTCGTATCTTTTTAAAAATCTTTTTACACACTCGGCCTTCTACCAGAAGCACTGGTGTTTGAGGGTGCGCCGCAGTATTTAGAGTTTGCGCGTGTGCCACACTATTTTGAGTTTGCGCGTGTGCCACACTATTTTGAGTTTGAGGGTGCGCCACACTATTTTGACTTTGAGGGTGCGCCACAGTATTTTGAGTTTGAACGTGTGCCACAGTATTTTGAGTTTGAGGGTGCGCCACAGTATTTTGAGTTTGAGGGTGTGCCACACTATTTTGAGTTTGAGGGTGCGCCACACTATTTTGAGTTTGAGGGTGCGCCACACTATTTTGAGTTTGAGCGTGTGCCACACTATTTTGAGTTTGAGGGTGCGTCACAGTATTTTGAGTTTGACGGTGTGCCACAGTATTTTGAGTTTGACGGTGTGCCACAGTATTTTGAGTTTGACGGTGTGCCACAGTATTTTGAATTTGAGCGTGTGCCACAGTATTTTGAGTTTGAGGGTGCGCCACAGTATTTAAAGTTTGAGGGTGCGCCACAGTATTTTGAGTTTGAGGGTATGCCACAGTATTTAGAGTTTGGGGGTGTGCCACAGTATTTTGAATTTGAGGGTGCGCCACAGTATTTTTAGTTTGAGGGTGTGCCACAGTATTTTGAGTTTGAGGGTGCGCCACAGTATTTTGAGTTTGAGGGTGTGCCACACTATTTTGAGTTTGAGGGTGCGACACACTATTTTGAGTTTGAGGGTGCGCCACAGTATTTTGAGTTTGAGCGTGTGCCACACTATTTTGAGTTTGAGGGTGCGTCACAGTATTTTGAGTTTGACGGTGTGCCACAGTATTTTGAGTTTGACGGTGTGCCACAGTATTTTGAGTTTGAGCGTGTGCCACAGTATTTTGAGTTTGAGGGTGCGCCACAGTATTTTGAGTCTGAGGGTGTGCCACAGTATTTAGAGTTTGGGGGTGTGCCACACTATTTTGAGTTTGCGCGTGTGCTACACTATTTTGAGTTTGAGGGTGCGCCACAGTATTTTGAGTTTGAACGAGTGCCACACTATTTTGAGTTTGAGGGTGCGCCACAGTATTTTGAGTTTGAGGGTGCAGCACAGTATTTTGAGTTTAACGGTGTGCCACACTATTTTGAGTTTGAGCAAGTGCCACAGTATTTTGCTGTTTCTACGATCGCACAGTTGTGAACTGAGATCATTGGTGTCATTCTTTGAATCTGTAGCTCCAAGCACCTCTCACCACTGGACAACCTTTACTTTTATCCTTCCACATGCTCTCTGTTTCCTCTTTCTTCCCCTTGTTTTTCTATTACTTCTGCTCTTACCATCACAATGTCTGGCTGGTTGACCATTACTTGTTCATCTTTCTGGATCTGGAGGTCCCACTGGATCTTAGCTTTGTTTCTCTCCACCACTCTCTGTGGTTCCTACTATTTGGTTTTGGGACTGTCCAGCTTCTGTCTTGCATATGATCCTGTATATGATCCCCATCGCTTGGCTGTGTCTCTCAGTGTTTGTTTTCCATCCAGCATCCTGCATCCTGCTATTAGGTGCTGGATTGTCTCAGAGGCTCTTTTGCACAGTCTGCATGTTGGGTCTTGTTGGGTGTGATACAGCCCTGCTTCTATCGGCCTAGTGCTTAGCGCTTGATCTTGTGGTGCCATGATTAGCTGCCCTGTGCTGTCCCCTCAGTTATGCTTTTGTACCTATTGATAGAATTGTCTTTTGTCAGCTTATGTCTTGTTTGGTGCAACACACCCTTTCTTCAATTGATGTAGTGTTTATGGCTTGTTGACATAATTAGTGTCTTTCAGACCTGCAGATGTATAAGCAGATGTAAAAATGTCATAAATGACTTTTGACAGCATGTATGGCTGCATGAATATCTCTGTGTTTTGTATCTCTGTGTATTGTAAACTTTAGAATGGAGCTCATATTTCCTATATTTTGTGACAGTAACTGAAGTGCCTTTTAGTGATGTAATGAATGACATGCAAATTGGCCAATGGTCAGTGGCTGGTCAGTGGCTGACTAATAATCAGTTCTGAACTTTATGGACATGGTTTTAGGTTTGTGTTTTCTAACACCGATTGTAATACGACCTAGTATGCTACTTTTACATTTTATTCCGAGTAATCTTGTACCACTGAATTGTGGCACTGAATTGTAAGATTTGTCATTTGTCTTTTTTTGTCATGACCTTGAACAACTTGATGAAATTCTAGGTTTAGGGTTAGGTTTAGGATTAGTCTAGGGCTAGGATTAGGGTTAGTTAGGGTTTCTGGTTAGTTAGGGTTATGGTTATTCTAGGCTTAGAGTTAATTAGGGTTAGTTTAGGAAACAGCATTTTACATCCTAGATAACTGGTGCAAATTTGTGTAAAGGAAAATAGAAAATAAGAATAATGTACAATAAAAGTAATAAGATCACAATTATTTTTTATTTAAATGAACCAAAAGTGTGTGGACAGGAGGCACTTCTTTCTCAGTGGAAATCTTCCACTAATAATGTTTCCTAACTGCCAACCCTCCTGCAACAGTCTGGTATTTAGATTAATTGGTTTCAGAGTTGTTTCCTACACAGTTAATTCAGCAGAGAACATGTCAGAGGTTTTACATAGCCTGACAGAGCTAGTGTAAACTTTCCACTATTTACAAAATACAGTAGAACTCATAATAAAGCACATTTTAAAGTTATCTTTTTATAATTTGATGTTTTATTGGTATATTATACACCAGTGCAGTTACTAGGCAACAAAAAGAACTGTCCCATCCTTCTGTTAATCTGCTTGATTTTGTGGTTAAACTGACACTTATTTTCCAGGCTGAAGTGCATGATTAGAGATATTGACGAGAGTAATGTGGATTATGAGCAGTTTAAGAAGAATTTAGAGTACACTGCTTCTTTACTGGAGGCTCTTTACCGTGACGAAACAAGGTAAGGTGCTTTTATATCCATTCACAGAATCAACTGGGTTATTATAATGCATTCCATTATCACATTCATAATGAATGGAAACCAGTCAGTAGAGCTCCAAAAAACCCTTTCTTTCATTTTCTAAATACTTAAAATATGTGTCTGTGACCATGCACTACATGCTCACTCATGCTTACAGAATTAAACTCTGTGTGACAGGCAATCCCTGGACATGGAAGATCAGCTCCAGGAGCTGAGACCAGATAGTGTGCCCAAAGAGGTCCATAACTGGCTGGCCTCCACATTCATGCAGCAAGCACGCAGACCCCTCCGTTACCCAGACTACAAACCAAGTTTCCGCAGTATTGTCCATGCTGTTCAAGCTGGAATATTTGTAGAGAGGTGTGAGCAGCACCTTATGCTCAGTTTGTATTAGCTATATTATATAAGAGTTAGGGCTAGCTATATTACATAAGAGTTAGGGCTAGCTATATTACATAAGCGTTAGGACTAGCTATATTACATAAGAGTTAGGGCTAGCTATATTACATAACAGTTAGGGTTAGCTATATTACATAAGAGTTATGGCTAGCTATATTACATAACAGTTAGGGCTAGTTATATTACATAAGAGTTTGGGCTAGCTATATTACATAAGAGTTAGGGCTAGCTATATTACATAACAGTTAGGACTAGCTATATTACATAAGAGTTAGGGCTAGCTATATTACATAAGCATTAGGGCTAGCTATATTACATAACAGTTAGGGCTAGCTATATTACATAAGCGTTAGGGCTAGCTATATTACATAACATTTAGGGCTAGCTATATTACATAAGCGTTAGGGCTAGCTATATTACATAAGCATTAGGGCTAGCTATATTACATAAGAGTTAGGGTTAGCTATATTACATAAGAGTTAGGGCTAGCTATATTACATAACAGTTAGGGCTAGCTATATTACATAAGAGTTAGGGCTAGCTATATTACATAAGCGTTAGGGCTAGCTATAGTACATAACATTTAGGGCTAGCTATATTACATAAGCGTTAGGGCTAGCTATATTACATAAGAGTTTGGGCTAGCTATATTACATAAGAGTTTGGGCTAGCTATATTACATAACAGTTAGGGCTAGCTATATTACATAAGAGTTAGGGCTAGCTATATTACATAACAGTTAGGGCTAGCTATATCTATATTACATAAGAGTTAGGGTTAGCTATATTACATAAGTGTTAGGACTAGCTATATTACATAAGAGTTAGGGCTAGCTATATTACATAAGCGTTAGGGCTAGCTATATTACATAAGAGTTAGGGCTAGCTATATTACATAAGAGTTAGGGCTAGCTATATTACATAAGAGTTAGGGCTAGCTATATTACATAAGAGTTAGGGCTAGCTATATTACATAAGCGTTAGGGCTAGCTATAGTACATAACATTTAGGGCTAGCTATATTACATAAGCGTTAGGGCTAGCTATATTACATAAGAGTTTGGGCTAGCTATATTACATAAGAGTTTGGGCTAGCTATATTACATAAGAGTTAGGGCTAGCTATATTACATAAGAGTTAGGGCTAGCTATATTACATAAGAGTTAGGGTTAGCTATATTACATAAGAGTTAGGGCTAGCTATATTACATAAGAGTTAGGGCTAGCTATATTACATAAGAGTTAGGGCTAGCTATATTACATAAGAGTTAGGGTTAGCTATATTACATAAGAGTTAGGGCTAGCTATATTACATAAGAGTTAGGGCTAGCTATATTACATAAGAGTTAGGGTTAGCTATATTAAATAAGAGTTAGGGCTAGCTATATTACATAAGAGTTTGGGCTAGCTATATTACATAAGAGTTAGGGCTAGTTATATTACATAAGAGTTAGGGCTAGCTATATTACATAAGAGTTAGGGCTAGCTATATTACATAAGAGTTAGGGTTAGCTATATTACATAAGAGTTAGGGCTAGCTATATTACATAAGAGTTAGGGCTAGCTATATTACATAAGAGTTAGGGCTAGCTATATTACATAAGAGTTAGGGTTAGCTATATTACATAAGAGTTAGGGCTAGCTATATTACATAAGAGTTAGGGCTAGCTATATTACATAAGAGTTAGGGTTAGCTATATTAAATAAGAGTTAGGGCTAGCTATATTACATAAGAGTTTAGGCTAGCTATATTACATAAGAGTTAGGGCTAGCTATATTACATAAGAGTTAGGGTTAGCTATATTACATAAGAGTTAGGGCTAGCTATATTACATAAGAGTTAGGGCTAGCTATATTACATAAGAGTTAGGGCTAGCTATATTACATAAGAGTTTGGGCTAGCTATATTACATAAGAGTTAGGGCTAGCTATATTACATAAGAGTTAGGGTTAGCTATATTACATGAGAGTTAGGGCTAGCTATATTACATAAGAGTTAGGGCTAGCTATATTACATAAGACTATATTACATAAGAGTTTGGGCTAGCTATATTATATAAGAGTTAGGGCTAGCTATATTACATAAGAGTTAGGGTTAGCTATATTACAAGTCACAAATTCTAAAAACTAAAGCTGACAGAAATGAATTACATTCATTACAGCATTTGCACTTTTGTCTATTCCTTCATCTATTCTTTCATCTATTCTTTCATCTGTTCTTTCATCGGCTCTTTCATCTGTTCTTTCCATTTTTACAATTCATGTAAATCTCATTACTGCAGAATGTTCCGCAAGATGTCCTCTACTGCTATGACAGACCAGCCTCTGGCAGTGGTAAACTGTCTAAGGGTACGATTACTTTGATTACCTGTCAGTTTATCCCAAACCAGTATGTTTGTATATAGTGCACTAGCCTTTTTCCCAGCATGACCTCTTGGCTCTCTAGGAGGTGGATCGGTGGAATTTTGATGTCTTTGCGTTAGATGTTGGCAGCTCAGGTCATGCCTTGAAGACACTTTTCACTGAGCTGATGATCAGATATGAGCTCAACAGTCGATTCAAGGTCTGCTATTACATTCTGACATTTTATCATATAATATTAAATGCTGGCAAATTCAGACTAAAGATCTATCTTATAGATGTTTTAGACTACATTTAGTACCCTCCATTAGAGCTGGAATTTTGAAGACATGGTTGCAGTTTTGCTGTATATCCACTCTTTGGATGAGTATGACCATAGGACAAACATTGAACCACGAGTATGACCCTAGGATAAACATTGAACCATGAGTATGACCCTAGGACAAACATTGAACGATGAGTATGACCCTAGGACAAACATTAAATTATGAGTATGACCCTAGGACAAACATTGAACTATGAGTATGACCCTAGGATAAACATTGAACTATGAGTTTGACCCTAGGACAAACATTGAACCATGAGTATGACCCTAGGACAAACATTGAACCATGAGTATGACCCTAGGACAAACATTGAACTATGAGTATAATCCTAGAACAAACATTGAACTATGAGTATGACCCTAGGACAAACATTGAACTATGAATATGACCCCAGGACAAACATTGAACTATGAGTATGACCCTAGGACAAACATTAAACTATGAATATGACCCCAGGACAAACATTGAACCATGAGTATGACCCTAGGACAAACATTAAACTATGAATATGACCCCAGGACAAACATTGAACTATGAGTATGGCCCTAGAGCAAACATTGAACTATGAGTATGACCCTAGGACAAACATTAAACTATGAATATGACCCCAGGACAAACATTGAACTATGAGTATGGCCCTAGAGCAAACATTGAACTATGAGTATGACCCCAGGACAAACATTGAACCATGAGTATGACCCTAGGACAAACATTAAACTATGAATATGACCCCAGGACAAACATTGAACTATGAGTATGGCCCTAGAGCAAACATTGAACTATGAGTATGACCCTAGGACAAACATTGAACTATGAGTATAATCCTAGAACAAACATTGAACTATGAGTATGACCCTAGGACAAACATTGAACTATGAATATGACCTTAGGACAAACATTGAACTATGAGTATGACCCCAGGACAAACATTAAACTATGAATATGACCCCAGGACAAACTTTGAACCATGAGTATGACCCTAGGACAAACATTAAACTATGAATATGACCCCAGGACAAACATTGAACTATGAGTATGGCCCTAGAGCAAACATTGAACTATGAGTATGACCCTAGGACAAACATTGAACTATGAGTATAATCCTAGAACAAACATTGAACTATGAGTATGACCCTAGAACAAACATTGAACTATGAATATGACCCCAGGACAAACATTGAACTATGAGTATGGCCTTAGGACAAACATTGAACAAGAAGAATCAATTTATAAAAAGTAGCACTTCATTGTAAGAGACTGTAATTGTGAGAGGCTTGGTCCTATATCACCCCACCAACACCCACCAAACCTCTGTCCCTTGTTTTCTGATGCTTTGGGTGATTGCAATGAAAATTTGCATATGTGAATCTTTTGTCAATTTGTGTTGTTTCATAGGTGCCCATTTCTTGTTTGATGTCTTTTCTGTGTGAACTGGAGCAGGGTTACAACAAACACAACAACCCGTACCACTGCCAGACACATGCAGCTGATGTAACACAGACACTGCACTGCCTGCTTCTGCGCACTGGCCTTGTGGTACAGTATTTAGAAATAAAAATATTTCTGAAAGTAAAAACAAAAAAGTAAGTAGTAGAAGTAGTAGTAATAATTTTTACATTTATTGTAATTTTCCAACACAGATTTGACACTAGAAAGGACAAAATGTTCATTAACAAATCCAGGCAGAAAAGTCTATAACACAATCCCAGAATCAGACAGGTAGAGATGTAAAGAGTGACAAGCAGTCTCACGCATGCTAGGCTGAATGCGAAAAACAAGAGGCAGGATATAAAGTCATATAAAACAAGAATTACAGAGACACTGCAACAGAGGGAGTGAGGTACATGGAAGAGGAAGATAGTGAGCCTATCTTCCTCTTCCTCTTTCACCTGGGGAACAGGTGAGAAGGACCGAGGGCAGATGCGTGCGCAGTACTGGTGGTCAGTAGGCTGGTAGTAGAATGGGAGTCAAATAGACATAGTCAATAAACTGGTAGACAGGTTGTCAGTAGACTGGTAGTCAGGCCAAGCAGAATTCTAGGGCATATATTGTTATATGTTGATACATCACCTGCATTAATAAAACAAGACCTCTCAAAATATATTTAAAATTCTAATCAGATTTTGTCTTTATAAATAGAATTGATATCCAGGATATATATATATATATATATATATATATATATATATATATATATATATATATATATATGGGGAAAATCTGGCTTGAGCATTACAGCATAAACAGAGCTTGTTTGTGTTTACAGCATTGGCTTACAGAACTGGAAGTCTTAGCATCATTGTTTGCTGCTGCCATTCATGACAATGAACACACAGGAAATACCAATAGCTTCCACATTCTTACCAGGTATGTCTGTCAATTACACTTACTTTACTCACAGGCAACCTGGAAAATCAAATGAGTCAATGAGTTGTCATGAGCATCAGTGTGTAGTTTGTTACCCTCCCTCATTATTAAGTATGACAAGCCTTTCACACATTGTCTAAGAAACTTACTGTCCAGAAGTCATACAAAGGAACATGTTTTGGCAGTACCAACTCCAGTATGAACTGGTCATAATCTGGTGGGTAGCCATAGGAACCAGAGCTTCCATTTCAATTATACAGCTTTGATCCTTGTTTGCTGTCACATAAGTTTTGAATTATGTCATTAATTAAGTCATGTCAGAGCAGCAGTCCTGATGAAGTAATATTTTTGTTAAAACAGAAGTGCTAATTCAATTTTTTGGATGTTTGAAAGTGTAGTATTGTAGTGTGTAACAATGATCTTAAGATTCGAGATTCTCAGAGATTTTTTTTAAGCCATTGAAAGTTTCAGCATGTTATTTTCTGTGGTGGGTATATTTACTGCATAGTCTATGAATATTTAATGTTTCAATGATCTTTATTTTAGGTCTGACTTGGCTATAACCTACAATGATCGCTCAGTCCAGGAAAGCCACCACCTCAGTTCTACATTCTGCATCTTACAAAATGAACAAATGAATATTTTCACCAATCTCTCACGAGAAGAATGGGTGTAAGTAACTGAAAGCACCTCGGCTAAGATAAGCATGATAAGAATATAAAGACACACCTTATGGTGTTCATTACTCACATGCTCATAAAGCAGAAATTTAAATTGAATTGTATAAATAAGTACTTTTTACATTTCAGTGTAAAAAAAAGTTTAAAAACTAATTTTTCTAAAAGAAACTTGTGTATTACAGATTCTTTTTTTAAATGTACCCTTAGGGGACGCGAGACTGCTTATGTTGTGGTCGCTGAATTATTGGCAGAATATTGTGACTAACTAGCCTTGCTTTTGGACAAAATGCCATTGCTGGCACTGTGTGCTACTTATGCTTGCTAATGTATTTTTTTACTTGTTTAAACAGAGAACTACGTTCCCTGGTTATAGAAATGGTGCTGGCAACAGATATGTCATTCCACATTCTTCAGGTCAAAGCAATGAAGCACAGCTTACAGCAGCAAGAGCGGTAAAAGCAAATTAATAAATAAATGATATCTACTCAACAATAAAAGAATAAATAAAGCCAAATGTGCAGAACACTAAATAAAATGTATAATCTAGGCAAATTTATAAACCAGGCAAGAATCAGTCAGTGTTGAGTGCCAAGGCTCAGGTGATTAAAGGTAATTTTATAAATCCTCTGCTCTGTGTTCAGACATGGACTTTTGTAACATGATTTCTGAATTTCTGTCTACAATTACAACTACGTATGATACATTCCTGACATGGGGAGATATTAATATTCATGTCCATCTCATTTTCTGGTTAATGTCAAGGTCAGATTGATTTATATAGCACTTTTACAACAGGTGTTGTCAAAATGCAGCTTTACAAATACACGGGTGAGCCAGAGGCAACAGTGGCAAGGAAAACCGCCATGGGTGGAAGAACAGGTGTTTAATATAGGTGTTAAAAATGTAGCTCAATCTCTAAAGATGAGCAACATATGAACAGTCCATAAACACTTAGATATGTGCCAGTGATCAGCGTTAGCAGGGTTAGCAGCATCAGCAGCATCACTAAAAGGGAGGATCAGAGGGGGACTGCAGTCCTGAGGGTCTCCACCCATAACATCACCACACACCTGAATGAATGCATGAAGTGCCTGGATGGTAGAATCAACAGACTATTAGAAAACTGTGACCACTATGTGACCACCAGGGGCTCTGAACGTTTAAATAAACATGCAAAAAGCTTGAGAAAATAAGTATGTTTTAAACCTCAGTTTAAAAACTGGGAGTGTCCCTGAGTCCCAAATGCATGGGACCTTCATATTTGAGGGATTTTTTAAGCAGAGCATTCACAGCTTTCTACACCAATAAGATAATTTTAAAGTCAATTAAAAATTGAACTGGGAGCCACTGCAGAGCTAAAAGAACAGAACTCTCATTACTGCATTCTGGATGAGTTGGAGTTTATTTAGTAACTTTTTAGAGAATCCAGTTAGAAGACCATTACAATAATCCAGTTTTGATTAAATAAAAGTGTGGGGCCAGCCTGGCAGTGGAAGCAGGATGAGCAGAGAGCCAGTAGAGCAGAATAGAAAATGGAAAAGTAAAGTTGGAGTAGAGTGGGAAATGAGGAGTAGAGTGGGAGTAGAGTGGGAAATGAGGGGTAGAGTGGGAGTAGAGTGGGAAATGAGGGGTAGAGTTGGAGTAGAGTGGGAAATGAGGAGTAGAGTGGGAGTAGAGTGGGAAATGAGGAGTAGAGTTGGAGTAGAGTGGGAAATGAGGAGTAGAGTTGGAGTAGAGTGGGAGTAGAGTGGAAAATGAGGAGTAGAGTTGGAGTAGAGTGGGAGTAGAGTGGAAAATGAGGAGTAGAGTTGGAGTAGAGTGGGAAAAGAGGAGTAGAGTGGGAGTAAATTGGGAAAAGAGCAGTAGAGTGGGAAAAGAGGCAGTCAGCAAGTTACATGACGAGGCAGAAAGTGAGTCTGGAGGCACAGCGGTGCAATGGTCCAATGGTGTGGAGATAGTCCAGTGGGCTGGAGGGTCCCGAAGCACATCAGCAGCATCTTGGGAACAAGGCAACGAGGCAACAGAGCATTAGAGCCTTGATGGGAGCAGGACATGGCAACATTTCATGAGAGCAGGATGCAGCAGCACTGCCATGGGGCTGCGTACAGCAGAAACGGCACCGAACAGCACACGGCAGAATGAAAGTCAGAAACTGAAATCAATGCTGGTGTAATGTCTCAGATAAAGCCAGACACTTGGTTTTATTCAGAGCGGTATAATCCAATATGGTAGTCAAAAAACAAGCAAGGGTCAGAACCAGCACTTTGGGATAAACAGAACCATGGAGCATCACAAACAGAGTAAAAGAACAGTCCAGATCAAAAGCCAGAAAAACACCAGGCAAACAAGGAAAGGCAAAATCAAAGGAAAGTAATCAGAAGAGGGTCGGCATTAAACACAGACAATCGGAAAGCACGCTTGATAAGCACTATGGAAAACAATGGCAATTCTAAAACCATGAGAACTGGCAGGTTAAATAGACAGAGGAAATAAGATACAGCTGAAATTAATAGTCTGTGATGAGGATCTTGTGAATTGTCAGTTATTGGCTTGGTGTTCTTCTGGGTTGTAATGGAATTGCTGGGAGTTGTAGTGATACGGGAAAATGGGTGGTGTTACAATTGGAGGATTGTAGCAGGAGCTGAACCTGGAACAGGAAACAAAATGAGAACAGGATTGGAAGTCGGGATGGGATTGTTGGCAAGGGCAGGAACAGGCAGAAGCCTATCTAGAGTGATGGTGCCCTGGACCACGCAGGACACAAGGATGGCATCCCTCACAGCACAGCTGGCAGGATATGGAGACGACACCCTGTAGGGGGCGGGAGGGCAGCGACAGTCCCCTCCTGGGATCATGGCATGGTGATGGCACCCTCTAGGAGGCAGGGCCCTTATAGTCGGAGACTGCAGACAGAGTGGCATCTGTAGGACTGGGGACAGCATCTTGCACTCTGGAAATAAAAGCCAGGGTGATGTCTTCCACACCAGACACAAGAGGCAGGGTGGGGTTTTCCACGCTGGAGGCAGGAGACAGTGACGTCTGCAACACCAGAGACTGGAGACAGAAGCACACACAGTCAGAGAGACCCATGGGCACCCTCTTAGGCCAACAGTCTTCTCCTAGCCAGGACTGATTGGCCACGGGAGAGCCAGACCCAGGGGCACATACGCCCCCTCTTCAGAAAAATCCACAGGACAGGATCTCTTCCACTGACAACAGGGTATGTATAGCTGCTTGGGCACTAGGAGGCAGCAGGCTGGGTCCATGGGCACAGCAGTCCCTCTACCTTATGTTACTTCTTCTGAGACAGCAGTTCAGACAACTCAGAAAAATTATCCAGGCTAGCTTTCCATATCATCTTACAACAGAACCTTTAGCGTCATACAGAGAGCACAACTGCTTTGTGACAACAACTGTTGTAAGAACGCTGTATAAATAAATTTGACTTGACTTGATTGTTGGTGAAAACTGATTGTTAGTGAATTACTGAAAATTTTTGATTTTGTCTGTTTGTGTGTTGTGTGCATGGATGTGAGAGTCTAGAGTTGATAAAGCCAAAGCACTGTCCTTCCTCCTACACACGGCTGACATCAGTCATCCAGCCAAGCCCTGGGTGCTGCACTCACGCTGGAGCAAAGCACTTACAGATGAACTCTTCAGACAGGTTAAGTACTGTGTGCCTATTATAACAGAGATTAGCTTTAATTCAATCTCACTGACATATTCTCACAATGGCTTCAATTACACGTTGAATGAGGATCTGATTTTATTTCTAAGAAAAAATACAAAGCTAAGAATGTGTTATGCAGGCAGCCACTAGAATTCCTCAATTGAGATGAAGTGGAACGGGTGGAGTTTAAGTGGGAGTTTAAATAATTCTGACTGCCAGACAGCACAAGGTTCATCCATAGCTGTCATGGATGCTGGAAGTGGTCAAGTGAAGGAATGGTCTGTATGTGATTGGTAGAAAGCCATTATTAGTTACACTGGCTCCCTGTCCCTGAATGCATTCAATTTAAACTCTTCCTAATTAAATACACTTCCCTACCTAGCTGAATTCCTACACTCGTACTGCTCCACCCGTACACTTCAGTCTTCTGATGCTGAACTCCTACACTCATACTGCTCCACCCATACACTTCAGTCTTCTGATGCTGAATTCCTACACTCGTACTGCTCCACCCGTACACTTCAGTCTTCTGATGATGAACTCCTACACTCATACTGCTCCACCCGTACACTTCAGTCTTCTGAGCTGAACTCCTACACTCATACTGCCCCACCCATACACTTCAGTCTTCTGATGCTGAATTCCTACACTCGTACTGCTCCACCCGTACACTTCAGTCTTCTGATGATGAACTCCTACGCTCATACTGCTCCACCCATACACTTCAGTCTTCTGAGCTGAATTCCTACACTCGTACTGCTCCACCCGTACACTTCAGTCTTCTGAGCTGAACTCCTACACTCATACTGCTCCACCCATACACTTCAGTCTTCTGATGATGAACTCCTACGCTCATACTGCTCCACCCATACACTTCAGTCTTCTGATGATGAACTCCTACGCTCATACTGCTCCACCCATACACTTCAGTCTTCTGATGATGAACTCCTACGCTCATACTGCTCCACCCATACACTTCAGTCTTCTGATGCTGAACTCCTACACTCCTACTGCTCCACCCATACACTTCAGTCTTCTGATGCTGAATTCCTACACTCGTACTGCTCCACCCGTACACTTCAGTCTTCTAATGCTGAACTCCTACACTCATACTGCTCCACCCATACACTTCAGTCTTCTGATGCTGAACTCCTACACTCGTACTGCTCCACCCGTGCACGTGAGTCTCCCGATGCTGAACTCCTACACTCGTACTGCTCCACCCGTGCACGTGAGTCTCCCGATGCTGAACTCCTACACCCGTAATGCTCTACCCGTACACTTTAGTCCTCTGAAGCAGGTCTCCTCTCCACCCCCAGATTCAGGCTGGTCTCTGTAGGAGGCAAATATTTTATCTTTTAGTGCCATGGCTCCAAAACTAAGGAACATTCAATTTCTTTGTCTTTGCTCTTCCTCTTACAAATCCCTACTTAAAACACACTTAAAACACACTTAAAACACGCTTAAAACACACCCTACTTAAAACACACTTAAAACACACTTAAAACACACCCTACTTAAAATACACTTAAAACACGCTTAAAACACACCCTACTTAAAATACACTTAAAACACGCTTAAAACACACCCTACTTAAAACACGCTTAAAACACACCCTACTTAAAACACACCCTACTTAAAACACACTTAAAACACGCTTAAAACACACCCTACTTAAAACACACTTAAAACACACCCTACTTAAAACACACTTAAAACACAACCTACTTAAAACACACTTAAAACACACCCTACTTAAAACACACCTTCTTCTCTCAATATTTTTAATCACCTTTTTTTTCTGTTAACAGTTGTTAATTAATGTGTTAATGAATGTGGGGTTTTTTGTTTGTTTTGTCTCCACGTGTATTGTTATTGCAGCCTTCAGTTTGGGAAAGGTGCTATATAAATTAAAATTATTATTGTAATTATTAATAATAATAATAATATGTGTCTCTGATACAGTTCATTGATATTTCTAAAAGGTTAATCTGGAACTATTTTGTGTAGAACAAGTTCAGGTAATGCAATTGTAACGCGAGGGAGGTGGAGAGCGAACACACTTGCAGAGTGCCAGAGCCCTGAACATGAGACAAAACTGAATTACATAGGGAAACCATAACAGAAGGGACGGATGGGATAGAATAACTAAACACGTTTAGTGACACAGACTAACAATACAGAATAGAACAAAGAACAAACAGGCAAACATAACAGTAACAGGCTAACAGGGTGAGGACGAGAACTAGGGAGCGAGACAATTAAATGTAAAGGAAACAGTAACGGAGAACAACGAAGAGATATTAAACTAGAAGATGCAAGGAAGAACACAGAACTGGACTACAAATGGTAGGCAAACAACAACCAAAGCAAAAAACGTAAGTAATAATAGCTCAAAGAAAACCAGATAACACTTGTGTATATATTAAGAGGAAAACAAACTGAAGCAAAGCAATGGGAGAATACCGGACAAGGAAATATTAACGGGGAAAGCAGCGTAGACAAAAACACAGAGAGACAGAAGAACGAGCGAACAGCAGAGAACTGAACAAAGACAGCGAGGGTAACCAAACGGAGCACGGGGAGGAAGTACCTAGGAACAAGGAACGAGATCAACCGGGATATACCTAAACAACGACAGACGAACAAGAGACGCAGGAACAAGCTTCACACGGGATCACAATTAGAAAGGGGAGGACACAGACGAAAACCAGCAGCCTCTAAAAACTCATTTTAAAAAGTCACTTGTGAATTTTATAAATTATTTGATCACACTGACTCCACAATATATTTCCCATCTGCAAATTGGCAGAAAGATGTCAATATTCCACCCAGTGCCGACTTATTCATCAAAATGTGCACCAGCACTTTTAACATAACTAACAATACTAATCTCAAATCAAATCAAATGTATTTCTATAGCACTTTTTACAACAAATATTGTCACAAAGCAGCTTTACAAATGTCCAAGTCCAAGCCTCAACGAGGGACCATCCTCCTCACTTTCAGACACATGAGCTTCCTCTCCTTTGCACATATTCTTATTTTGGGGTTACTGATTGTCATATTTTTGTTAACTTGTTTTTTCACTTATTTATGCCTCCCTGGGGGCTTTGGGGGGTTGGTGGTCTGAATAAAGTGAATTATCTGCATGGTCTTTCTCCTAAACTTCAGTTTTTCAATAACTCATGTTTATTTCATGTTAATTTAATACTTACTTTAAACTGAGGCCTTCAAATTTTGAACTTTAAGTTTTATGTAAATGGTGCCTGAATAAAATAAGACTATGTATTATACTATGGGAAAAGCATGCAAACTTTCATGTATGCTTATATAGAGAATTGTACAGTAATTCTCTACCCAGACAACACTTAAAGTAAGGTATGAATTTCTGGTTTGTCTCTCTTTTACAGGGAGATAAGGAAGGAGAACTGGGTTTAACCATCTCACCGCTTTGTGACCGAAACACTGCCCCAGTAGCTCAGTCTCAGATTGGTAGGGGACAGCGTTCTTAGTCTATAAAGTATTTGCATGTCACTATGTCAAAAATATACCCAGGAGCAATTTATCATTTATCATCTAACTGGGTCAACATTATAATGAAATCAAACTAGTGAGTTGGAACAAAAGTGATGAATGAATCATGAGTGAGTAAAGAAAAAAAAAGACAAAAAGTGCTCAGTGTTTAACACAAAAAAAGATTTCTCTCCTATTTGCTTTTATTCCAAATAAACAGTAAAATCTATGAGCTCCATTTACTCTTGGAAGTTATTTCAACACTAAGTTACTGAAGTTACAATATGCTGAATGGCATGTAGCAAGGCTGTGACAGAAATGTGAGTGATTCCAGTGGTTTAAATGTAGTTTACCTTTTGTGTTAAGTCTAAGATGTCTTACATTATTATTTAAATTAAATTAAAATTATTTATCCTGAAAGCAAGTGTTTATATGTGTGTTAAATTATATAACATGAATAGAGACTAGACACTAATTTCTGCTTTGTCAAACACAATGACAAATATTTAAGACCCACAACTATCCACTTACTGAATTGAGCAGATCCAAAACCATCTAAGCACATGGCACAACCCAGCTAAACCCACAGCATAACTGAATCAGTGTGGAATTACTTGGACAGGTTTTAAAAAGTTAAAAGAGAAAATTTTTTTTGAAAAATTAGAATCGACTATAGTGGCACTTTTTGTTTAAGCAAATAAATACTTACTGCAATGATAAATAGATTTCAACACAATTTTCTTAGTTGCCTCAGACTTTTCCAAGTTACTGTTTATTGTGGTTATTTAATCTATAAGAAATGTGTTTAATACAGCAAGTCCATTACCTGTGGGAGATATTATTCTAATTAATAACAGATTACTTCTTTTAATGTCTTTGCAGGCTTTATTGATTTCATTGTGGATCCCACATTCTCACTGTTAATGGACATGGCAGAGAAGATCATTATACCTCTGGTCCAAGACAATCCTGAACCTCCTGAACCCATCAACCGACACAGGTGCTTGAAAATTTAACTATCATCATCTGATTAAAGCCAGTTATTTATTACTGCTTAGAGAAAACTACCTTCTAAAAATCATTAAATATTTAGTGCAGCAGTTCATTATTAAATTACAAACATCAAATACTAGTGGGCAGCAGAGGTATGATGGCTCACCAGACCATTGCAAGAACTTCCTCTTGCAGTTTTCCATGTACCCCCCCCCCCCCCCCCCCATCATGCTACACAATTTTTCACTGAGGAGACACGGAAATCGTGTTATCACTGTTGACCGGCGAGGCAGGGGCATGGGGAACCGCTCTCTGGGACAGCCAGGACCCAGTATTGCAGTCTGAAACTGGATTCTACAATCTTTTCAAGGTGGTTTTCGATCATCCTGCTGATGAGAAAGATCCAGGAATCATTTCATGTGAAACACATTCTGTGATTGATGCCCTAGCCGTCCCCTTATAACAAGTGAGAGGAAATCTACATCCATAAACCACGTCTTCGCTGTTACACATTAACAATTGTTAGGTTACACTTCCTGTTGTTCTTTCCGACAATAGTAACTGTGTTTCTCTCTCTGCTTTTGATGACTCTGGAGCAGCAGGCAATTTTTTAGATACTGGGTTAGCTGCACAGCTAGGAATCACTACACTTACCTTAGAACCCCCTTTACATGTTAATTCCATTAATCGCCAGCCTATTGGTGAAGGTGCTGGTAAACATCAAACTGCTCTAGTCACACTTAAAGTTGCCTTATTTCATAGTGAACTGATTCACTTCATGCTTCTCCCTATGTCCAGTGACTCCATTATACTGGGCTTTCCCTGGTTATCCACCCATGACTCTAGTATCTCTTGGTCCGGTGCTGAACTGCTGTCATGGAGTAAGCATTGTCTCCAACACTGTATGTCCCTGCCGGTACTCTCCACTACTGTAGAAGGCCCTGAGTCCCCATATTCACAATCCATCCCACTGCCCATATAAGTGCTTCTCAGATGTGTTTAGTAAAATGAAGGCCACTGAACGTCCGCCCCATCGACCTTGGAACTGTGCAGTGGATCTCCTTCCTTTCCCTTACCACAGAGAGCCAAGGGCTACTCACTTTCCCATCCAGAGGAGGCCGCCATGGAGGCTTATATTCCTGAGGTGCTCCAACACAGCTTTATTCAACCCTCCACCTCTCTGGTAGCTGCTGGATTTTTCTTTATGGAGGAAAGGGGAGGGGGATTAAGACCCTGCATCGACTACTGGAAGTGACGAAGTATTCCTACCCTTTTCCCTTCATTGCTCCGACCCATAGACCTGCGTAGCTCTTACAATCTTATACGCATACATGACGAGTGGAAGACAGCGTTCATAACATCACATGGACACTATGAGTGCCTAGTCATGCCTTATGGTCTGTTCAGTAGCCCCTCGGATTTCCAGGCATTTATTTATGAAATCCTGCGGGACATGGTAGGCAAGTTCCTGATTGTTTATATTGACGACCTCCTTATATTTTCGCAGTCAGAAGCAGAGCATGTGGAACATGTTACAGCTGTCCTGACACGTCTTAGGAAGCAAAAGGAAACTGCAAACCGCTGAAAGAAATTATAATGTAGGAAACTCAGAGCTGACAAACTAGCCCTGGAACAGTGGAGACACTGGTTGGAGGGAGCTAGGCATCCCGTTCTTGGTTTATATGGATCACAAAGACCTGGAATACCTCAAGTCAGCTTGGCAACTCAAAACAAGGGAAGCCAGGTGGAGATTGTTCTTCTCCTGGTTTCGTTTCACAGTCTCTTACAGACCATTTACATTTACGGCATTTAGTTGACGCTTTTATACAAAGCAACTTACAATTATGACTGAGTACAGACCAAGTTCTAAGAATCAGAAGGCTGATGCTTTACCTCGCATCCACGCTAAAGGAGATACTTACCAAGATCCAGAGTCTATCCTACCTAACAGCTGCTTCCTAGCTCCTATATGCTGGGGTTTTCAAATAGATCAGGAGGAGGCTCTCCAGGATGACCCTAGCCCAGAGGAAGGCCCCCCCAGGTAAACAATATGTTCCCACCTCTCTTATAGGAACACTTCTGGAATGGGCTCACACAACCCTGTGTAATTGGCATCCAGACACGAACTACATGCATGATGTCCCAAACGTTTTGGTGGCCTTCCCATCCTGATGACATGCACGATTACATCATGTCCTGTGTTGTCTGTGCCCAGTTATATACCCCTCATACGCTCTCTGCTGATAAATTGCTGGCCCTGCCTGCACCACATCGCCACTGGACTTGCATAGCAGTGGACTGCATCACAGGCCTGCCACAGGCCTTCATCACAGGCCTGCTTCCGAGGGGTAGACTGTCATGATGATAGTGGTGGACAGATTTGCTAAGATGTTTTGCCTCATTCCTTTTCCCCACCTACCTACTGTCCTAGAAACCACTGAAGCTGTATTTAGCTGTGTTTCGTATCTCTGGCCTACTGGAAAAAAATTGTTTCTGATCTTGGTTCCCAATTCACGTCACAGGTATGGAGTCAGTTTCTAATCATCCCCAGTGTAATGGTGAGGTTGAACGGGTCAGCCAGGAGGTAGGAAGGTTCCTCCATCAATTTTGTGTCTAAAAACCAACTGGCACCTCCTATGGGCAGAATATGAACACAACTCTCTCACTCGTCTGACGCCTTTTCAGTGTGTTTTCAACCAGACTTTTTCCCATGAGATGATTTCCCCACTGACATACAGACATTGGACCGGTGGTTTCAACAAAGCTCTCGAGCATGAGACCCTGTAAAATGTGGTGTTGGAACCTATGAAACATAATGGTGGAACCTATGAAATATGGTTGTGGCAGGTGCTTCTCAGCAGCAGAGACAGAGACCATTATCAACTGAGGGATGAATTCAGCTAAATACAGGAACATCCTTGCAGAAAACCCCTCCAGAGCACATGTTCACTCAGTCTGGGTGGACAGTTTACGTTTCAACAATGATCTGGAGCATTTAACCCAAATAACCCTACAGGGCAAATCTCTGAATTCGCTTGAGTGGCCCAGCCAAAGCCCAGACTTAAACCTCATCAAACATCTGTGGAGACTTCCCTGATGCTCGTCATCCAATCTGACTGAGTTTGACAGGATCTCGAATAAGGAATGGAATAAACTAGCCAAATCCAGGTGTGCAGCTGTAATTTCTGCTAGAGGGGCCTCTACAAGGTACTGAATAAAGGGTCTGAATACTTTTATGAATAAAATATTTCAGAGAGATTTTTGAAGGTCTCTAGGAGAATGCTTGTTTTCACTTCATTACACAATATATACACTGAAAACAAATTCTGGAGTTACTGACCAGTAAGCATGCTTTGGTTCATTAGGGCCAATTAGGTTACTTTGGCATATCACACATACGCTTGTAGAACTGAAGCCTTTATTCAGTGCACTATGCCAAACATCCAGTTACCTATGCATCTCATACGCATTCCTCAGCAGAAAAGAAATATTCCCAAATAAAAACAAAGCCTGATATTTGGAGTGAAGAAATTCTACCAATATCTGTGAGGTCAACAGTTAAATGTGTGCATCAGCCATGCTACCATCCCAGTAAAAATGGAGACATTCAAGATTTGAAGATTTCCTGGGTTCAGCACTCTGGGGGCAGTGGGCAGGCATATGGGCACAGAGTGCAGGCCTCTGGGGGCAGGCTTCAGGCCACAGAATAATAATAATTATTATTATTATTAATATTATTGATTCTGTTCTTTGTTATTTTCTAGAAAGAAATTAAGTCAAAGTGACTAAGGTATTGCAGAGTTCTAAATGCCACAAGAGGGCATCAAAACTCTCCTTGTTCTAAACATTTGTCCATTTTCAGGGCAAGATTCCAAGTTACTGTTTAAAACTCTACCTAGGAGGTTCTCAGCAACTGCTTAGTGCCTAACACTTCCTTGTGTTTTTGAGGTGTGGCATGTCTTCATTAGATTTAATAGTTCAAAAAACAAGAATTCTTATCGCCGTCAAGGTCCAAACATTTAAAATGGTTCTTTTTTGCTAATTATCCTCCCTTCACCATAGTACAAGTTTTAGTGCAAACTTTAGTGCACATATTAATCTAATTAAAGTTAACCTGAGTTTACATGACTTTTTGCAAATTATGATCAAGAAGGCAAATGAGGAAGGGGTGTACCCATGCACAACAGAGTGACGAGCTTGAATTCATGTAATTATTCTGTTTTGGTGCATTAGAGAGAGAGATATAATATAGTTCCATGGCTGTGTGTGTGTGGTTTAAAGGTTTTAGTCTAATTTGTAAAATAAACCAGCTCCTCGGCACACACGCTTTGAATTGGTGATCATTTTGACTTTTTTTTTTTATTCAGATGCCTTTAGGAATTGAATTGGAAACAGTGACTGATATAAACAATGCATTTACACATGCTGGTGTTTTATGGTGAGATGTGATAAATGTGTTTTCTCCTTAGTTCCCTCTGGAAGGAGAGC
Organism: Electrophorus electricus; assembly: GCF_041902795.1. NCBI lineage: Eukaryota > Metazoa > Chordata > Actinopteri > Gymnotiformes > Gymnotidae > Electrophorus > Electrophorus electricus. Next base: position 11,850,413 of record NC_137518.1, on the reverse strand, counting down.
TCCAGGGGCCTACAGTGGAGTCTACTTCACATCACTACGGAGCTTGTGAGCTTTAGGTTGACATGGACACGCCATACAGAGGACAACAAGTTCAGATGGAGAGAAATCGAAACAGGACGTACGTACGCCTGCAATACTTAACACAGCGGTTGTGTTTATTATAGTTAGCATAAAAGAAACCTAGCAGAAGAGACAAAGGTAGCACAAGTCTGAGACGCCCTGAGACATCAGAAGCTGTCCAGTCTGTCATCAACAACCCTGAAGAGGGATGACCAGGTGGCATAACAGCACTGACATCTTGTTAAGGGAATGTGAGATCATCATCATCCTCATCATCAAGTCCACTGGATCTGCTTTTTACCTGAAAGTCACCATTTTTTCAATTTGTTCTAGATTATTTCAATTAGACTTGTGTAGAACGCACACACGCTTAATATTTTCCAGAACTGTGTATTCATGCATTTGCTCCCACAGAGCATAACATGCAAATAATTTTAAACAAAATTAGTTCAAAATCAGAGAACTCAATCCTAAATGTGTTTATTTCCACCTCACAAGTGAGAATTTTAAATATGTGATCAGCAAACATGCTTTTTCTTAGTTGTTTTCTTTCCTTCCAGGGACATCTGGTGACGTTTCCACGGAGGAATCTTCTACCAGTACAGTAAAGCCATTACAGGAATACTCAGATCACTAAAGATGTTAAAGATGTTCAGATGGTGTTCAGAATACATTTGAACATACACAAACTAATCACTTCAGCATTTAAGTGCATATACTAACTGTTCACTCAAGGTTCTTGTTCACAAGGTACTGTCCACTCATTTACTTGTTTTACGTGTAACCTCCAAAAGTGCAACATGCTCTAGAAATTATTGCTCTGGCATTATTTATTTATGCACTTTAATGTTACATAATATTTTTTTCTCCCACCTTCCTTTTACTGATAAAGTAACTAGTGAGTACTCAGTACAGTTGTTACTGATAAAGTAGTGTTGTGTGTGTGTGTAAAATGGCAAATAATTTGACAGCACTTGGACATGAAGTTCAGAAATGACTGTGTGTTTACACATGAAACACAGTACATGTTATATTCAGGTGTTATGCTGAATTCTGCCCATCAAGTGTGTGTGCACCAGACAGGAGCCTGATCTTAAAGTTGCATACTGACATATTCTTCTGACAAAATGAGTGAAACACAAACCCAACAAATGTGTCAAAAGTGCAACAATACAGATAACTGATAGTTAAAGTTAAGGTACAGATAAGCTGCATCACAATTCAATCATAGCCTTGAGTATTGTCTAATTTTATTCTATTCATAATGATAATTGGGCTATAACATCAGAACTGTATTTGTTTTTAACAGATAACTGAGCAGTTGTAGCTCAGTGGTAATTGGAAGCTCTCACTACTGCCAAATTGCCACTAAGCAAGACCCTTAACCCTCAAATGCTCAAGTTATATTCAGTCAATTAATTGGAACTCCACTTTTTAGATAAAAGTGTCAGCTACATATTGTTGTCAGAAGTTGAACCAATCAGTAACATGGTGTACTAGCAATGATCACTGGCTGCATACAGCTAAAACAGATTGAAGGAAGACACAGAATGAAAAAATTCCAGGGCAGGTCCTGCGACAGTCAATATCAGTTGTGAAATCTTTTACAGATTTGGGAACTTATATTGGCAACTCTTTGAAGTGGAGTATTAACTCTCATCATTAACTCTCAGGCTGTTCTTATTAAGACAATTTAAAATTACATATATATATATATATATATATATATATATATATATATATATATATATATATATATATATATATATATAATTTTAAATTGTCTTAATAAGAACAGCCTGAGAGTATATATATATATATATATATATATATATATATATATATATATATATATATATATATATATAAAGTAAGCAGAAATCTACTGCTGAAATTTTAGTAATCCATTGAGTGTGTTCTCAAATTATTCATTACAGTTTGGTATGGAAACACAGATATTCAGACTCTTAAACTGCAAGGTATTGTTAGCAAAGCTAACATCATTGTAAAATCGCTTCCCTCAGTAGATTTGGTGTACATTCAGTGTAGTTTTTGTCATGGGACGCTCTCCCCCACGAGTCACATGATATGGCTTGCTGCATGCAGGGGGGGGGGGGGGGGGGGTTCACCCTCATTTGTAGCCAAGCCCTCTGTGATTGCACGCACCTGCAGGGGGTTTAACGTTGTGTGTTTTGTCTGTCTATTTAAACCTCTGCTAGTGTGTGCGTATCGTGTTGGTCATTGTTTGCTGATGTATGTTAAATGTATAGTCATGTCTATCCTTAATGTTGTGTGTGAGTGCCACCGTTATAGTATGTGTTCTGTGTTAATAAATGTCTCTCACTGTCGAGGGAGTTTGTGCGTCCTGCTCCACGCCATTCGGCACTCGGGCCAACAGCATCGTTACAGTTTTAAGTAGCAAAAAGAATTATGGATTTCTCTCATCCATCTATTCCATCATCCATCGTCTGCTTCTTTCTGGGAGACACTATAGATCCATAAAAATGAAGACAACCCACTACAGAATGACCAACTACCACAGGACACCTACTCCCTCGTCGAATGATGGACTTCCTAGCGGGGGAGATGCATAGGCACCCCCTGCGCTGCTGCCTGGATCCCATGACACAGGGGAGAGAGCCGCGACCGATGTCTGCGTCCACTCCGGAACTGGAGGGGAACACCCCCGGGAATTTCTTGGGGGGGGCCTGAGGCTATCGGGCCAGGGCCAAGGAGTACCGATGTGCTCCACAAGGACCGTGAAGAGGGCAAGTTGGTGGAGCCATCGGGATGTCCGGCTGGCGGGGCTGAAGCCCGAGTTCCTTCCCGTCCGTGGACTCGCCAGCGAGACTGGAGGGGTCCGCCCAAAGCCTCGGTGGCAGACCGCTTTTGGGGCGCTCCTAGAGTGGCGGAGGAAAGGAAGACTGTCAAGGGAGAGGCTGCGTTGGAAATCAGGGCAGACATGCACCCCCGCGTGTCCGTAGAGGCCGTGGACACGTCTGCAGTGCCTGCGCCTAAAGCAGGCACTGCAACACAGCGCTTTAAGAGTTTTTGTACAGGCACCTCTGTTTGTATGTATTGTATGTATTTGCCTTTTTTGTATGTATTTGCCTTTTGTATGTTTGTAGGTGCAACGCAATGTACAGAAGAGCATTGCTGTAGCCTGTTTCCAGTTAAATGTATAGACATGTCCGTCGTTAATGTTGTGTGTGAGTGCCACCATCATAGTATGTGTTCTGTGTTAATAAATGTCTTTCACTATCGAGGGAGTCTGTGCGTCCTGCTCCACGCCCATCGGCACTCGGGCCAACAGCATCGTTACACTTTTAAGTAGCCAAAAGAATTATGGATTTCTCTCATCCATCTATTCCATCATCCATCGTCTGCTTCTTTCTGGGAGACACTATAGATCCATAAAAATGAAGACAACCCACTTTACTGTGATAAGGTTTTTAAACTCTTTGGAGTAGAGTATATCATAGTCTTTTCAGCCTCTATAAGATCATTCTGATGGAAATACTGTAACTTTCTATACACACACACACTACACTAAGTGTTTCAAATGTTGCATATAGTGTACTGTATTGTTACTGCATATGCACTATTTTGTATGTTGTGTTTTATGTTACAGCAGAGTTAAGTTACATTATGCTGCACCAAATATAATTACTACCCACATGTGTGGCAATAAAATATCACAATCAGTCAACCCCCCAGTTCACCTTTCCAGGTGCAGCCCAGAGATTGGGGGTGGGGGTGTTATAAAAGTCCATAATAACACTGGTCCACTCCACTTTTCAAAAAATTCTGTGCATTGTGTGGAATGTGCTACATATTAAAACTAACAATTGATCTGATGTGCTTGAGATCTTGCAACCCACATATGACATATGAACTTAAAAACATCAGATACCAAATGTACCTGTGAGCATACAGGTGCATTTGCTACACATGGATTTTGCCCAAATAGACCTGGTGTGTTATATTTATAAAGGTTAAAGGAAATGTGTCAGGGGCCTCTGGACCAGACTTGTGATTTAGGAATCCCAAACTTGGCATATAGAAACTAGGTCTTTGTGTCACCCTTTACATTTGCCTATATAGTCAGCACACTGTTTAGTTAGCCAGTAAACACTCATTCAACCCAGGGACCCCAAACTTAGCACAGATAAACCAGGCCTAGTGAGATGGAGAGCACAGAGTTTGGGGATCTATTTTGCCCAAATAGATCAAGAATGGAAAGGTCAAAGTAACATTCCAAGGGCACACATACACTAATCATTAGAGAAATGGCATACATCAAGTTTGAAGGCCCTAGTTCAAAAGATTAGTATTCCATGAACCTTTAACTTTGCCTGTCCTCTCACTTAGGTACCTCTTAGGTATCTTATGTTCCAGACCACATCTTGCTCCTCTGCTCAGAGTACACTCCATGTTCCAGTACATGAATGGCCATCATCGCCTTGAGGGTCTCGTGCGTTCTACGTCACATTCTTAGGACTTAAAATGGTAATGAGTAAACTGCCCATTTGCTTAGATCTCTGACTGTTTGACTGGTGCTTCTATTTATAGACTCTGAGATTGTTTTACTCTTTCAACTGCTGTGCATATTTTGTGTATATAGCCCTTCGCCAAAGTCAAACTGATTTATATTGCCCTTTTCACAAAAGCCGTTGTCACGAAGCAGCTTTACACATATCTAAGTCCAAGCCCCCATTGAGCAAGCCAAGGGCGACAGTGGCAAGAAACTTCCTAGCGCATGAGGAGGAAACCTTGAGAGGAACCAAGACTCAAAAGGGGAGGCCCCCATCTTCCTCTGGCCGGCAACGGACACTACAATAGAGTAGGATAAATAGTGATAATAATAATAATATTAATAATAATAAAGAAATAAGCAACTAATGTCTATTCCACTTTTCTTGAAGTCCTAGTCTGGTTTTGACAGTGTGTGTGTCTGAAACACATCTTCTGCAATAATGTCAGTCAAGGGCAACAGAAAGGAAGTTGGCTGGGGTGGAGGTGTGGTGGTCTACAGCAGGGCGCATTAGTGGGTGGTGGGAGCAGCCACGGCAGCCGAGACAGGTTGAGGCTCAGTAACATCGTGACATCAGATAGACAATAGATTAGACATGTCCAGGTATGAAGGTGTGTAAATTAGGGAACTATAATGTGCAAAGATGAGGCATGAGGGCACCCTGGAACAGCAGCACTCAGCAAACTTGATTGACAAAAGACAGGTGAAGTGACAGCATCATAACATCTCAGTTTACCAAAACTCAGTGCGCATGGACCCCCAAATCTACACCTTTACACAAGATGGGAAGTAGATAATAAAATGCCTGACTGTACAGATAGGTTTTCAGTCTAGCCTTAAATATTGAGACTGTGCCTGAGTCTCGAACATTTACAGGAAGGTTATTTCATAGTGTGGGAATTTTATAGGAAAAGGCTCTGCCCCCTATGGTAGATTTTCTTATTATTGGCACTCGTAAAGATCCTTGCACCTTTGATCTAAGCAGACATGGTGGGTCGTGATGCACTATGAGTTCTCTAAGGTACTGTGGGGCAAGACCATTCAGTGCTTCGTAGGTCATTAAAAGTATTTTACTATCAACATGAAATTTTACTGAGAGCCAATGTAAAAGGAATGTGATCAAACTCTGGCTGCTGCATTTTGAACTAGTTGGAGCTTGTTTAGGCACTTAGTGGTACAACCAGATAGTAAGGCATTACAGTAGTCCAATCTAGAAGTAATAAATGCATGGACAAGCTTTTCTGCATCATGTGAGGAGAGCATTTTCTTAATCTCTGAAATGTTCCTAAGGTGGAGAAAGGCAGCCCTAGAAATATTATTTACATGAGCATCGAGCGAGTGTCGAACTACTTTAATCAGTGCTGTCTGTATTGTGATGAGGCGTAAACCCTGACTGAAAGACTTCACGTATCTTGTTCTGATTCAGGTATGAGTTTATCTGCTGGGCTACAGCTTTTTCTAGGATCTTGGAAATAAATGGAAGGTTTGAGCTCAACCTGTAGTTTGACAGCTGACATGGGTCGAGGTTAGATTTTTTGATAAGTAGTCTGAGTATTGCCAATTTGAATGATTTAGGTACGTAGCTAATGTTCAAGGAGGAGTTGGTTAAATTTAATAAAGGTTTAATGACTTTACGTAGAATTTCCTTCAAAATGTGTGTGGGCAGCGAATCTAGTAAGCAAATGGAGGATTTTGAGCGTGAGATCAGAGATGCAGGTTCAGGCTCTTGGATAAGAGTAAATCACAGACTTGATGTACTTTGTCTAACAAATTTTGATCAAGCCAAATGAATACATAGCTTTAAACCAAGTGTGTCCTTCTGCACCCTAGCTAGGTGTACTGCCCTCACCTAACTGGTCGTTGCAGTTATTTATACTGATAGGTTAGGCATAAACCAGAAAGCTGGTTATGAGTTCAAGTCCTTTCAAAATGTTTTTATCAACATAATGTAGCCAGTGATAAGAAGCCCACCCAGCCTCTTCCACTAATTTGTATCTACAGGCCACAAGGACCCTATTCAGAATTTATTAATGAGATTTCCTCTCTAAGTCAGTCACGCTAGTAGAAAGAGCTATTATACTCAGTGATTTCAACATTCACTTTGATAGTGCCCAAGACTCTCTGAGATCGGCCTTTAGTTCTACATTAGAATCGGTTTCACCCAACGTATGCAAACCGACGCACTCTGGTGGACATACGCTTGACTTAGTACTGACCTACTATGTTACTACTTCTTGCGTCCCTAAGGGCCTAACTTATTTTATACGTCATAAAATAGAGTCCCCAATAACCAGAGCTTCAACAGGGTGCCTCACTGAATAGGACAAACCTGTTGGACACCAATAGGATGGGTGCGGTGTTCTTGTGGGTGAGCTAAAGCTCAGTTATTTTGCTGTAACATCACCCATTCACACTGCTAAGAGAGAGCTGTAGGGCCAGAGTTGAGGGCTCATTAACGTGGCCCAAGGCCTGCAGAGCTTGTACTTCTAATTCATCAATATCTCCATCATTTTCTAAAGGTCTGGATGTGCAGCTCTAGCACTAGAATCTTCTCACAGAACGATGAACAAAGAATAGCTAAACATGCTGCACTCTGCACAATGAAAAAGAACAGAAATGGCCATAATAGAAAAAGAAACATTTTGATGTTACTTATGATTTTAGGTAGATTTTCTTTGGATGTAGTTTTTCATGATAGCCTCCAACGTCTAGCGGAGGTTGAATGTAGTCAAATTTAAAGAAAAATGAATAAGTGTTTAGAGAACAGCAAGATAACAGTAAGGGCTGGTTTGTCTTTGTAAATAATCTGTCTTGTATTTAATCTCCTATTGTATAGTTTGCATATAAAGTAGAGTTGGTTGCCAATTGTGTTGTGTTTGTGTGCATGTTTTGTCTTTTGTTTTCTGTTAGGTATGGTAGAGATTAAAAGCCATCTCAGGGTTTTGTTTATTTTCAGTGCTGTTTGTTTATTGTCTTGTACAGAACCCAAACAATATATCTTTCCATTTGTTCTTGTTCATGCTACATGCTAACCCTAAACCATCAACTGTAGCTGGTTACAAACACTTCAGGACACCCACCCCTTGCTTATTTTGTAACCGCTCAACCTAGACCGAGTCGTAATAGCATGAACAGACAATGCCATGTCTTAAACCATGGCACTGTCAAATGCAATTAGGAAATATTTTGCATCATGCATCTCTCTTAGAGAAAAGCATGATATGATTTACATATCATAGGCTGTCATCCCACTGTAAAAGATGTACACAGCAATTGTTCCAGTGTTAATTTAACACCTGTGGTATTCTGTATTTCTATAAACACTAGATACTATTTTCATATCAGTCTAAAGAGTCTGTCTTAAAGAAATACATTTGCAATAGTTCATCCCTAATGAAGAGCAAAGAAAATTATAGGCCTCATCCTTCAAAATAGCATAGCAGCATGAAAATTGTATTTTCATGACAAAGGGCTCTTTGGCAAAAAGGTAGGAGGTCTTTGTAAATGATAACAGTGCAAGACCAAGTGCTGCTGAGGTGAGAGCATTAGACACAGAAGCTAGCGGCACACCATCTGAAACCCAGTGCAAACTGACAGTCAAGGTCTTGCATACGACATCAAATCAAATTTAGAACTCACCAACCAGTAAAAAACTCACATCTGTTGAAACCCTTGCATGAGGCAAACTACTGGAGAATGCTGAAATTTAGCCCAATGCTCTGTTGCACTTTCTGCTCATCATCAAGCCTCTGCAACAGTTAAATTTATTTTTGGCAGCTGTGGGGTAGGAAGTTGCCAATCCCATCTCAAGTTACAATTGACAGTTTGGCTCTGCCCACAACTCAAAAATCCATTAAGCTGTTTTGTAAGCAAATGCTTAACAGCAAGAAGGGAGAGAAGAAAAAAAAAAAAAAAAAGTTCAGTGTCTAGCAGTGGTTTTCCTCACACAAGTAACTTTCCCTTTATGCACATTTCCCTCCCCTGCTAGCAGTTTGTTACCTTTTGTTCAGAAGTCCATTTTCCCCTGTGCCTTGCTTTTCTTAAACAAGTAGTTTTACTGGATCAAAATTTGAATTTTGCCATAGTTAGGCACCAAAAGCAGCACAAGCACCTTTGTCTGGTCTTTTGTAAACAGCTCCTGGCTTTGTCTTGACTTGTATTTCATCACTGTGCAGCACCGCTCATTTTAATATGATTGACTGGGACTGTTGCCCTGGCGGTAAATACTAGGTGGACTGGCTAGGGAACTGGAAATAAAGTAAAAGGCTTCATCTGAGTAAAGCAGGACTTGAACTGAATTAAGCAAATGGCACCCCAAGCACAATGCTCAACCCACTACACTATGCAGACTGTAAAATTATTGTGAACACAATAAGGTAAAATGCTCAGACATGTGACAAGTGAGTTGGAAGGACAGGAACTGCAGGTAACCAGATGAAATAAATTTACAGGTGCAAACACTCCATGAAAAGAAAACAGCCTGACAGAGAGCCAGGGCTCACCGACCCACCCCGTACTAGCAGCATTACACACTACATCAGTCAAACAACAAGCCCTCGCAAAACCTGCCCTTCCAAAGCACTTATATAATCAGGCAAACACCTGTATGAGATCACACTGCTGATTACTAATTCATTTGCAGCTTCTGGCTCCCTCTGGTGTTGTGGGCCACCCAGTACTGAACTACTCCACTCCACATCGGTGTAACAGTCTGTATCTAACATAAGCAGCAGTTCAAGGCAAAGCAAGGCAAGTTTATTTATAATAGCACCTTTCATTCACAATGGCAGTTCAAAGTGTTTCACATAATAATAGACCAAGCTTGCAACCCAAGATCTATCACCTTGGGAAGGTCTCTAGCAAGAAATAAAAATGTTAGAAATTGTATTAAAATTTAAATTGAAATATTACAATCAGAGTTCAAGGATATAAAATAGAGAAATTTAAAGAAATGAAATGAAAGATTAAGAGAAATTAAAATAAGATTAAAGTGAATAAATTAAGATTTAAAACTCAATAAAATAAAAGTAAAATAAAATTTGTGGTGCTTAAAAGTTAAAAGTGCAGTGCCACAGTTGAGGTGCAGTGCCACATGTACTGATCTTACCTGAGCCAAAAGCCTAGCTTTGATTTAAAACCAAGCTTTTATAATATCCTCTGATAGCTGGTCCTATTTAGAAACGACATAGAAGCTACATTCTGCCGCTCCATGCTTAGTTTTTACCTTAGGTAGGACCAACTGGCTAGTTTCTAATGACCTAAGGGTTCTACCAGGCTCACTACTCTGCAGCATATCAGATAGATACACTGATCAAGCAGAAGTAGAACTGACAGCTTCCCTGAATCTGTATTCAAACAAATGTCAATAATCTTGAATAGAGTCTCAGTACTGTGAGTAGGTTGAAATCCTGACTGAAATTTATCTAGACAGCCATTGGCAGACAGAAAATCAATAAGATGCTTGAAAACAATTTTCTCAGTGATGTTCCCAATAAACAGTAGATTTGAGATTGGTCTGTAATTACTTAACATAGTTGCTTACAAGTTTTCCTTTTTTAAAAGAGTATTCAACAGTGCAGTTTTTAGCATATTAGGAAAAAAACCCAATAAAATCATTTCTTCCGCTACTGAGTGAAACACATTCTTTTTTAAGGTAGTAGGTAAGCCATCAAGGCTACATGGAAATGGTTTAAGGTGCCACATTGTGTTGATTAAAATGTCATTGTTAGTACTAAATCAGGACATTTTCATGATGATGTGGTGAAGGCCCAGTCACAGACTCATTGGTGGATAGAAACACTAACAACTTATCTGATTTTGAGAATTTTAATTTTAAAAAGGATGCAAACTCATTGCATCTTTTAGATGATATTAATTCAGGGGCCATTTGTGTTCACAAAATTTGTTAATTTGTTAACCAATGTGAAGAGTAATTTGCTATTGTTAAGGTTATTGTTGATAATGCTGGTGAACAAGGTTTGTCTTGCTTTGCATTTAATTATGTTGTAAATGTAAAAAATAATCTTACTAGATTTTCCATCTGTGTTCAGCCTTTATGTATTCTCTCTTTTGACTTTGACCTGCTGTAGCATTTCTGGCTTTAGCTTTAGCAGGAGCAATTTCATTCATAACACTAACAATTTTTGAGTTGAAGCAACGCATCAACAAACCTGGATCATTTGTATGGCGCAGTGTTCATTTTCCTCACCAAAAGTGTTGCCGTTCTACCATTTATAAACCTCTTCTTAAAAGCGGCACATCGGAAGTTCTGGAGTTCTAAAGAGGCCCACATATGAAAGAACACACTGTAATGATCTGACAAAGCTACATCCTTAACAGAGGCTGATATGTCGAGAATATAACCAAATCCAGCATGTGACCATGACAGTGTGTGCTCACAACTACATGCTGAGAGAGACCAAAAGAGTCCAACATGGCACAGAGGTCCTTGGCATAATTGTCAATAAGAATGTTAAAATCCCCAGCAATTACAAAGTGGTCCAGATCAGTGGCAATAAAAGTTAGCATATCTGTAAATTCATCAGTATAATCTGCATTGTACTTTGGAGGCCTGTAGACCATTACTAGTAATACTTTTGGTATCCCTGTCAGAACTGCACAGAGATACTGAATGATGACTGAATGATAATTGAATGATAAATAGAGCTTTCTGTGCATCTTTATAAAGCTGAAGTTTTGTGGTGGCAACTCAATTAGTACAGTTGTTGCAGTACATTCATTTAACCATGTTTCAGCTAAAAGAATAATATCTTATTATGTGTGAGGTGTGTGAGGGTGGAGGAGGAGTTGGGCTGATTTTATACTGTACCTGAGGACTGGGAAAGCAGCAACCTGGTCCCAGCCAAAATCAGCTGTGAGTGGAGGTGGAGGACAGGGTGGAGTCCCCACAGGGTTGTGGAGTGGAGGTGGAGGAGAAGGTGGAGTCCCCACAGGGTTGTGGAGTGGAGGTGGAGGACAGGGTGGAGTCCCCACAGGGTTGTGGAGTGGAGGTGGAGGACAAGGTGGAGTCCCCACAGGGTTGTGGAGTGGAGGTGGAGGACAGGGTGGAGTCCCCACAGGGTTGTGGAGTGGAGGTGGAGGACAGGGGGGAGTCCCCACAGGGTTGTGGAGTGGAGGTGGAGGACAGGGTGGAGTCCCCACAGGGTTGTGGAGTGGAGGTGGAGGACAGGGTGGAGTCCCCACAGGGTTGTGGAGTGGAGTTGGAGGACAGGGTGGAGTCCCCACAGGGTTGTGGAGTGGAGGTGGAGGACAGAGTGGAGTCCCCACAGGGTTGTGGAGTGGAGGTGGAGGAGAAGGTGGAGTCCCCACAGGGTTGTGGAGTGGAGGTGGAGGACAGAGTGGAGTCCCCACAGGGTTGTGGAGTGGAGGTGGAGGACAAGGTGGAGTCCCCACAGGGTTGTGGAGTGGAGGTGGAGGACAGGGTGGAGTCCCCACAGGGTTGTGGAGTGGAGGTGGAGGACAGGGTGGAGTCCCCACAGTGTTGAAGAGATTGTTAAAGTCCCTTTTTAATAACTCAGACCTGCTTTCTTGTGTCATTCTTGCCAACACGCACAATAATCCACTTCCCTGTTGTGTTATTCAGATTCTCATTTAACTCAGAGACTGTGATGTCTGGCTCACAGCAACCAATGAGTTGCTGAGATTTCACACCACTGACAGAGTCATCCCCTATTATGAAGGTTTTAGCCACGTCCACAGGCTGAGGCATTATATCTCTACTGGAGCACTCAGGCCAGTGGGCACTTACTGTTCTACCTGTGCAGTGGTTCAAATCTTATGTTGTGATCTTATGTTGTGCCGATGTCTCTAAGCAACAATGTTAGCTTCAGCATTAGCAGAAGATGAACGAACATTGCCAGTGGTGGTGAAAGTCAAGACTATAGATCTTGAGAGTTCAGCATATCATTGTCAGCTTTTTTAAATATAGGTCACTTTCATCAAAACTATACTATCCAGTGTTGTGGACGGTGGGTTCTTTGTCTCAGCTTTCCTCTCTCAAGGTTTTTCCTCTCTTGGCTTCAAAGGGAGTTTTTACATCTGTTACATTGGCTCATTAGGGGTGTGGACCTGGATTTGCAGAAAACCCCTTAGTAATAATGTATAGAAAACAAGATACAATTAAGATTGAACTGTATTTCAATTTACATTGTTGGTAGTTACATTTTTACAGACCTTTGCTTGTTATTCATTTCTGTATCTACAACCGTTCCACCATTCCAAGTTTGTGTATTAGAATTAATGCTGAACAACAAACGTGCAATAATTAAACTTACAATAATAAGATATTTAATTAGATTCAACAATTTCATCTCATTCTGCTCTGCTTTAAGCACTAATGTTTTAGGAATTAAAACCTTAAACATTAAGGGATAATCTTTTACATTTAAAGATAGAGACAGTGTGTTTCACAAAGGTGACCAGAAGTGTTTTAGTGTTTTACACTGATCCAAAACTAGATGCTTAAGTTAAAGAGAAAATGTAGACATTCAGGAATCCTGAATGAGCACTACTGATTCAAAGGGACAAATGAAATTTTCTGTTTTCCTGTGTGCTAATGCATTTTTGCAGGTAATTAAGCAATTAAAGCTGATCTATTAAAAGATATGTAAAAATATACAGAAGCCTTTTTGCTTAAGCAACTGAGCTGCAGGCAAATTTGCTAGTGAGCTGCACACAGAGGTGTTGTTTGCCACCAGCCAACTTCTTGGGGCCCCAGACCAGTGGGCCCCTGAGGGCTGACAAATTTTAAACTACTGCAGTGGCAATGTGCAAAGTTCGCAATGAGAATATGAGACAGGAATTCCCTAAGCAGGTCTCAGTTTTTGCCTCTGGCCCCAACAGACTGTAGAATTGCCACTGCATGCAGGGTTAGCAGTTCTCACTTCATGAATGCGCACTTTATGGTACTGCTGAGATTAAAATTAAGGGAGGAGTTTATGCACATTTACAGCCTGCATAGATTTACATTAGCAGCAAAAAGTCTGTTTCTTATGCCAAGCAGAAGGCGACGCAGCTACTTTGTTTTCTTTTACGTCTTATGACAAATACCTGCAGCCATTCTCAAAGAGATGGTGAAAGGAAAAAGAATATAACAGCAAATTACTAATAGTAATAAAATCCTATCAACTGCCAAGTCACAATATATTGTCATTATATCATGAAATAAAAGATGACAGAACTGTGAACATGGGGGCATCACGCCAGTCCTGCCCTTACCAAACATCAGTGTGTCTGGGCCATCAGGTTCATCCCAGCATACAGTGGTACGAAAAGCAGACATTTCCCACGCCAGCTTTTCAATACACTGTCACAACTCTTCTGGACAATTATACAGTTTCCACTAGTGTATGACAAAACTATTACATCTGTAGCAGAGGCAGGCCTAGTTTCATTGTAAAATATAATATTTGTCAAAATATGGTGTTTAGTACATAGAAAAAAACTTTGAATTGTGATTAACAAACCACAGAATTCACAGTGTTGAATATTCACTGATGTCACTGCTGTATAGGTCACTGTTATGATATGCGTGGAGAGACAGTAAGTTGAAACGTTTGTATCGCCACACAAAACAAAGTCTTTTTGTAAATGTTAGTGAGAAAATTGTAGTTGATGTTTACAATAGCTTAATTCTTAACAGTAAAAACAAACCTTTACTCTGCGATTTACAAGATAAACGGAGCTGATAACCAGTTTGCCTTTTCATAACCACAATGATTAATTTTTTTATGTGAATTATAGAGTGACAATTGGGGGCTCAACTATTCCTCAGGGAAATATATTGTCATATTTACAAGCACAAGTAAGAAGGATTATATGACTCAAAGGGACAGATGATTTACTGATTTGTGTTTCATGCGTCCTTTGCATAGCTTACGCTCCATAGGTTTTAGTGGTTAGTTTTGCATTTTTTATTAACATATTTGTTTGTTAAACACAAGCCCATCTTATGTCTTAACAACTGAAATTTATTTTACATCAAATCATAGAATCAATAAACAAAAGAGTGAATGAAGGTTTTTTAATCCAAGCCCACACAAATATTGGGTACAGTGATACAGTGCGCACTGTTGATGAGTGTCCAATGGCTATTGCCATCAGGGCTTTTTTCCACATAATGGCATTTACTCTAAGGAATTTACATACTGTGGCATTTAAAAATGAGTTAATATAGGTTCGCTCAAAGAGGTCCAAAACCTTTTGGGGTAAAATATCAGAAAAGGCGGACTTTTTAAATTTAGTTACACAAAAGCATTATTCTATACTGCACAATTCTAAGAAAGCATTAAAGATCTCATTCAAGGTTTGAGCCACAATCAATTGAGACTGTTGTTTAGTCCTATACTGTCCTTCTCTAACAGCAGAAGGGATGCCTGACATTGCTGAGATCTAAACATGGTGAAAAAGAAATCTCAGTCCAGAACTTGTTGGTCAGACAGATAGATAAGTGTTCTTCCCAATTTTAATGATTTGATAAAACCATGATTACCTGTAGTATCCTATGGCAGTAACCTATGCTAGTAGTCTATACTATTAGTCTATGCCATCTAAATGAAACAGTAAGCTTAGATGAAACATACGTTGCCTCTACAACATCAGAGTAGTTAATGATAGTCTAGAAGGGTTAGAATTGACTATTGATATGTAAAGTGCTATAATGATGCGGATCTATAACCTGACGTTTCATACCAATTTAGTCCCTGTACCTCACCTGGCAGAGCAGGTGGAGCAAGGTACTATCAACACCGGGGTCAAGAGTTAAACCTCCAGGGTCAAGAGTTAAACTTCCAGAGAGAACACAAAATGCCAAATATGCAAGTTACTCTGGTGTTTATCCCCCCTGCAAAACATCCCCCCCCACACACACACACACCCCACCAGAGAATGGATATTAAATCTTATAGAAATAGTTTGCTTCACTATTTCTATAAGAAGTTGGTACCATAATGAAATAATAGGAAAAAAATGAAATAATGAATTTGCCTTTGTCAAGAATTAATCTCAATTTTCTTGTCTTGAGTAGTTAATAAAAGTCTTCGGATTGTCGATAGCCTTGTTCCTTGCACTGGCAGAGTACAGTAGGCTTTCTGTGTTTTCATTCTAATGCATCCTTTGGTCACCAAAGTGTATCAACTTCTCACTGCTGTATGTCCGACACTTCAGTTGGTGCTGGACTCCCAGTGGATGAGGACTGTCCTAATATAGCCAAGACAGAGTCATAAAGGGGAAATATACATACAAGAAAATACATCAGAACCATCCATATATGCCTTACAGGTACAAAATATCTTATGGTTATTCTGGTGACTGGGGAAAAAATCTGATTTAAAACAAACTCAACTAGGTAGTACTGCTGAATATTATTATTTGGTACAGTAGTAAAATGAGGTGTTAACACATTTACTAATTCAAAGCAATCATTGGATATTTGAATATTTGGATATTTGAATATTTGAAAGGACATGCTGCCCTAAGTATGTTCTAAGGAAAAGGCCTCATGGCTCAGTAAAGTGTGATCCAAAAGTAAGAAACATGAGAACCAGTTTAAATGTTAAAATGCATAAGGTATACCTACTATAATCTGATATAACAGTATGAGTGTTTGGTTTTTTTAAGCAGATTTTAAGATGTGTGGGTTTACCTGCTTGTGTTTGGTGTTCCGTGGTTGCCTGAGCAACAGTGGTAGAGCCTGTCTCTTCCTGAGGGATAGCAGGCTCTGTTCCTCCTGATGCCTCTGACAAGCTTACCCTTGAAAACTCTAGAAAGAGGTTTATATTTCAACCAAAATGTACTTTGTATACTTTAATAGAAACAGACCTTTGTTGGATGTTTTGTACGCATGTAACGAGTTTTGTAAAATCTTTAAAGTATCATTTTGTATTTCCTTTTTATTCTTAAACATGCCTAAAATGCAACAAAATAAATGTACTTTGTGTATCATCGTATCACTGATTAAAACAACAATGATTTGGAGACATCCCAACTCACATGACCACAGTGGTTATAGGCCTTCTCACAGTATTGCCAGATATGGACTTTGTGTGTTTATTTGTTAAAGCAATAGCTCAGCAGCAAATAAAATGTACACAAATATTCCGCATAGCCAAAATGTAGTCAATCATCCAAAACACTTTGGTGTTGGACATTATTTTGTTAGACTTGCAAATGAGGTTCCTCTAGTAGGCAAATATTGAAAGTGTTCACCTAAAATATTTTGTGTAAATATGTGCCCAAATCTACATGCATGTGCCTCACTTTAAGTCATTAATGTACTTTAAACTACTTTAAAATTAATAGAATTTGTAAAATTTGTAAAATGGACTAGCCATAATATTTTAGCTAATTATTTATCTTAAAAGAATTTAAGTATATCGTTAGTATAGCTTAATAATACTTTAAACCAAGGAAATGAAAAAGTGGAAATGTTCCCTCACTTATTAATGCTAGACTAATAAAGGAAACATGTCTGGGCTAATCTTGGGGTAATCAAAAAGAAATTGCAATTTTTTCTGAACCATTCCTTTAAGTCCATTTTTCACTGTTTGTCTCATCCTTATTGCTGTACATTATCATACATACAGCCCACACACATCGTCTTTTTTCACTTTTTTTTTACACATTCCTTACCGTCCATTTGGCAGCGCAGTTTCTCAAAAGCCTCAGCTGTCTGCTTGTCTTCTGCACTCCAACTCCCATCATCCTCTGGAAGCTCCTCCCCACTGTGGGTGGCCTCTGGGCTTGGGCGGTCTGACAAACAGCTCTCAGAAGAGTCATCTGCAGTACCTTGTTGCTGCCGGTACAGGTGGTGTTCCACCAGAAACTGCAACTCTAAAGGCAAATTATGAACAATGTCTCTGATACATGTAGTATCTGTTGGATTATTTATGTAACTGCTATTTCTAATTGTGTTTTTTTCTAGTTTTTTTTTTTCCCCTTTAAAACTAACAACAAGTAATAAGTAAGTAAAGTAAGTAAGTAAAGTGTGGATAATTTAGTATTATAAGTATTTTCATTTGTGAGTATATGGGTTAAGCCACCTCACACTAGTGTTTCAATCACTGGGTTCTTCAATGATAAAATATAAACCATAATAACTTAAAACCAATTTATGAAAGTGTGAATATAAGATCTTAAAACCAGAAGTTGAAATATTTCACATAGATCTTTACTCAGCACATTGGGAACTGATTAAATTAATTAATGCAGTTTTTAAGTACTTCTGAAATCCCTTATATAACAAATGTGACAATGATTTTTAGAGATGGAGAAGTAAAACCAGTTACATAATCAAGTATGACAGATTTCAGATTATCAGCAAGGATGTAATAACTAATTTCAATATGAACACATACAAAAATAGCAGATAATGCTACATATAAAGGCATTGCCAACTCAATTTAATGAATTATAACATATAGTATCCACTATAATACTATATTATGTAAACATATAATATCTACTATAATACTGTATTATCTAAACATACAGTACCCTTTATAATACTGTATTATGTAAACATATAATATCTACTATAATACTGTATTATTTAAAGATACAGTATCCTCTATAATACTGTATTATCTGAACATACAGTATCCTCTATAATACTTTATTTTAACACACAGTATCCTCTATAATAGTGTATTAACACACAGTATCCTCTATAATACTGTATTATGTAAACATATAGTATCCTCTATAATACTGTATTATGTAAACATACAGTATCCTCTATAATACTGTATTATGTAAACATATAGTATCCTCTATAATTCTATATTATTGTAATGTTTGTCATAAGGAGGGAGCAAGAGGTGAGCAAAAGTCAAGAGAATATTTATCCTCCATAAAAGGTCAGCTCAAGCAAACTCGAATATAAAAAGCTGACAGTGCAGTGGTAACAAATCAATGTGTAGAACAAAGGCAGGAATGAAGGGCGTTTGAGAGCAGGCACAGACATCGACTCCAGGTGCAGCATGACTGGCAATGCAGGTACCTGAGGGCTTAAATAACACGGAGAACCAAAGAGTGCAAACAAGGTACAGGTGTGTGTAATGACTAAGTGGGTGATTGGGACCATGCCTGGTGTGTGTGTGTGGGGGTGTGTGTGTGTGTGTGTGTGTGTGTGTGTGTGTGTGTGTGTGTGTGTGTGTGTGTGTGTGTGTGTGTGTGTGTGTGTGTGTGTGTGTTGGAGGGGGGTTCTCCTCCAGGGTGCCCAGGGCATTGTGACAATTTTTCACTTTCATAAAGAGTAAAAGCTAAGTGTAAAAGTGAACAAAAGTGAACAGTTCCTGCCCACCAACTGTGATGTGAAATTAGTGTGAGTTGAAACTTTCTCAAGGGGGTAAACAGGACACACATTTTGGGATAGAGAGTTACAGTATATGGTGCTTTCTGAAGCCTCTTATCAGTTCCAAATTCTATTGTCACATCCACCTCTCTGTTATCCTTTCCACATTTATATTACCAGCTCTACATTTAATGTAATTTTTTTCATTTGAAGGTGAATCTACATGCATGTGGACATAGTTCAGAGTAGTGAACTACTGCCTTGAAAACTTGGAGATATTGGATTAAATCATGATGAGGTCAGTCGGTGATATCTGTAGTGAAGATATACTTTGATGAAACATTGACCTGGTCAGGGTGCGCGTTCTCTCACCCTGGGCCACGGGCAGGAAGCAAGACCCCTTGGGCTCCATGATACTGAGCAACAAAGCCATAAATGGCCCAGCTGATAAGGTACTATGCTGGCCTGGTTTTCTGACCCTTCCCCCTCTTCTTAGGTGTCATAATACCCACAGATTGGATTGCGGGAAGCTCTTACCAGCCTGGTTAAGCTTAAAGGAACTGTGACCATAAATTCCATCAAACTCCAGGACAACCAACTTTTTCTTCAGACAGAAATGTGTTCACAGATATATGTTTCTCTTTCCCACAGATTCAAAAAAACTTGCCATTTTACCTACTATGATGTCAAAGGGAAATTAGCCAATAACGTGTGGCTATTCTAATATAATCTCCAAATTGTGATATTTGCTGTCACAAGTCCCTGTGCGAGGGGTTTCACCCCATTTTGTAACCACGCCCTCCATAATTGCACGTACCTGAACGGGGTTTAACGTCTTGTGTAAACCTCTGTTAGTGTGTGTATTCTGTTGATTATTGTTAGCCTGCTGCTGTATGTCAAAACACATATGTAGTCATCGTTAAACGTTGTTGTAGTCTGTGTTTAGTTAAATGTGTACATGATGTCTGTCGATAAAGTTGTGTGTGAGTGCCACCATTGTTCATATGTTATGTTAATAAATGCATCACTTTATCGAGGGAGTCTGTGCTTATTGTAAACAAACAAATGTTAACCACTCCTAATTTTGTTTACTAGCAATCTTATATGAGCCAATTAGACAAAATATTTTAAATCGCTAGTTTGTTAACTTCTAGAATATGGGGAAGGAATTTGATTATCCTATTGCTACACCCATTATAAGGTTTATTTTACAAACTTCATTCTAAAACCAGGAAGTAGAAATTGGCCGTAAATGTATGATTTTCTTTGTTGAATTGATTCACAGTGGATCATTCCCTATAGGAATTATTTTCCCGAGTCATGCCCTGTCCCGAGTCATGCCCTGTCCCCCAACACATACCTAGAAAGTTCGGCCCCCTTCTTAGTCTTAGCAGAAGGTGTGAAACAGAGAAGGAGAGTGAATCCATTTGTTTATTATTTTTGGCTTACCAACTGCTGAAGCTCACTCGCTCTACAAATAAATCACTCCATTATTCCTGCTTCTCATTCCTGTGTCGCTACTGCTCCTCGATGTTACGATCCGCAGCCAAGATTGGGTCATAACACAAATGATTGGTGTGTAGATGGATGTTGCTCTATGGTCTTTCATGCCCAGTACTGTCCAGCCCAGATAAGAACCTGTAGCAGATGGTTCATTTGTATAGGTAAGCAGCAATGGACTGCTGTTTGTTTCTTTAGCCAGTAGACATTTTCAGTGCTCCCTTGTGTGTCATTCATTTGAAGCTATGAGAAGAAGCTTTATTTGGTATTTGAGCCCTGGGTGACTGTCTGTGAGAGTTCATGACCCTCATTCATCATTGATCCACCTGTTGACTGATCCCTAGGTCATTCACACCTTTAAAGTCTTTATGAACTTACTGCATATTCGGCTCCATTACCTCCATAACAAACCTTGTCCATCTGTGGTCTGTTCCTTGTAGTTTCATGTGAAGTAATATTAAGCACGCTACCTTTCATTGTGGGTGTTCCTTTTACTCCTTTCCGCCTCTGCCGTGGTGAATTTAACAGGGCTTGCTGAAATACAAAGGAAAACGACAAGCAAATAACCAAACAAAAAGGAGAAAATAATTGCAGTTATATGATGAATTAGAGGTTAAGAGCAACTGGGGCTTTGTAAAGTCACAATCAAGAATTTTTCTCTGCCCTGACAATGAATTTCTCAAAACTTTGGTATTACTGAATTTTATAGACAGAGGCATCTATTAGAACCCTTTGATCCTGGGCCACCAGCTGCTGTCCACAGTGCTAAAGCCGCTACTGAATCCGCTTCACTGCTATAAACACAACATTGTGGTGGGCACAGGGCCACAGAATCTGCACCGGCTAGAAAGGCCCCAAAATATAACACAGCAGAGAACAAAGTGAGTGTGCAAAACTCCAACTGGTAATGTTCACTACCTCAGGGGCCTGTTTTCATGATGGCACATCAAATACTGCCACATGAATCAGCCATGAGGGCACATCCAGAAGGGGTTTGTTGTTTTGTTTAATGTGCATTCAAAATATGTATCAACAAAAATAATTGGGTGACGTGAAATATTAATAGGAGGGTGTAGTAACTAAGTCTTATCTTCTCCACCAATCATATTTCTTTCCTCCCATTTTTTAGTGCTATGCATAAGGCATCAAATCTGCATGTATGAAGTAAAGTATCTAATTTTCTTCAGTAAGGAGGAACTGTTGCAAATACATTTTCTTTGATTGCAGGGTACTGGTTTTAAGTAGCTACTCTGACACATAAAATTTAAACATAAAATTCCAGAGTAGAGAAAATTACCTTGTATAATTGGTTGGGAAGGCGGTCCTCATCTATTTCTGCAGGTAAATGAGAGAAAGCTTGAATTTAGGCAGGAAAGTTAATAAAATTCTCTTGTAGTAAATCTCTGAAGAACAGTGTGTTTACTGGAGAACAATGTGTTTACTGAAGAACTGTGTGTTTACTGAAAAACTGTGTGTTTACTGAAAAACAGTCTGTTTACTGGAGAACTGTGTGTTCACTGGAGAACTGACTGTTCACTGGAGAACTGTGTGTTTATTGAAAAACAGTCTGTTTACTGAAGAACTGTGTGTTCACTGGAGAACTGTGTTTTCACTGGAGAACTGTGTGTTTACTGAAAAATAGTCTGTTTACTGAAGAACTGTGTGTTCGCTGGAGAACAATATGTTTACTGAAGAACTGTGTGTTCACTGAAGAACTGTGTGTTTACTGGAGAACAGTGTGTTCACTGGAGAACTGTGTGTTTACTGGAGAACTGTGTGTTTACTGAAGAACTGTGTGTTCACTGGAGAACTGTGTGTTTACTGAAGAACTATGTGTTCACTGAAGAACTGTGTTCACTGGAGAACTGTGTGTTTACTGAAGAACTGTGTGTTCACTGGAGAACTGTGTTTATTGGAGAACTGTGTGTTCACTGAAGAACTGTGTGTTTACTGGAGAACAGTGTGTTCACTGCAGAACTCTGTGTTTACTGGAGAACTGTGTTCACTGGAGAGTTGTGTGTTTACTGGAGAACTGTGTGTTTACTAGAGAACTGTGTGTTTACTGAAAAACAGTCTGTTTACTGAAGAACTGTGTGTTTGCTGGTGAACAATATGTTTACTGAAGAACAGTGTATTTACTGAAAAACTGTGTTTACTGAAAAACAGTCTGTTTACTGGAGAACTGTGTGTTTACCGGAGAACTGTGTGTTTACCGAAGAACTGTATGTTCACTGGAGAACTGTGTGTTTACTGGAGAACAGTGTGTTCACTGGAGAACTGTGTGTTTACTGGAGAACAGTGTGTTCACTGGAGAACTGTGTGTTTACACTGTGTTCACTGGAGAACTGTGTGTTTACTGGAGAACTGTGTTCACTGAAGAACTGTGTTCACTGGAGAACTGTGTGTTTACTGGAGAACTGTGTTCACTGGAGAACTGTGTGCTTACTGGAGAACTGTGTGTTCACTGGAGAACTGTGTGTTTTCACAAAGCAACAGGTTTGAATTGTTACACATAAAATCATTCAGGGTGATGTTAAAAGTGCTTCATGTACAAATGAGTAGTAAAGTCCGTCCATGTTAGTTCCGGTTGAGAGTATGTTGAGCTCAGCTGATGTTTCTTTTCTCTCTCACAATTTTCTCGCATTTGCCAGGTTATTTCAGATTTTTGCAGTTTGCAGACATATTGACAAATGTTCATATTCTAGATGCTTTTCTGACTTTAGGGTTATTTTCTCCTCATCTTTTTGTTATATTTTCTGGAGTGTATGTTCGCCCGAGCTTGTCGCTGCTTCCCCTTACTTGACCTGCATGTGCTCTTCCACTGCAAGCTCTAGGAGCCCAGAATGACATTCAGTCTCCACGGAGATGACTAAGTCTGCACTGTTAGCCACGCTCAGTCAGTATTTCTGGATATTTCATGCACTCCACAACTATTCCGCCTGTGTTTAGGCTGCTAACATCAGCTATTTGTGAGCCTAGAATGGGCACAGGCTATTTGGCATTTGTAACAGATTTACTTGCTAATATGCTGTCATATCATTGCTGGAACTGACAGGTCTGTTTCTATACCTCAGGGTAGCTGTGGTTCTACAACGCCATGATGCCCCTGACTTTATTTAATTATCTACTCCCCAGCTCCGCTTTGGAGTTACAGCGCCCATGGACACTGGCTTCAATTACTCTGCGTCTTTGGCATTGCTCTGTCTGACATCATCTAACTGTTTATCACTCATAGTCACAATCATTTTAAACTTATTGCTCAGCGATGATAGCAGTCCTGATAGCAAATTCACATTGCTGAACTGACACTCTGAAGCCAATAATGCTGAACCAGTAACCCTAACCCTAATCCAGTTCAAAGATTTGATTGAAAAGACCGAGCTTCTACTCATAGAGGGTTGTCAATGCCTCTGTGCATTTAAACACTTGAACATGGTGCTTTCCCCTGGATTGAGTCATGTAGCTAAACCTTAGCAATAAGAATTTTACCACGCCTTACATAAGTGTTGTAGCAGAGGTAATTGAGAGACTGTCGGGGGGCTAGGTAAAAACTGTAAAGCCAGCAACTGTTTTGGACATAATTGATGTTTTAATGTTTCTGATGAAGAGCAACACGTGAAAGACCTCAATGTTTCAATGTTTAAATCAACCAGGACTGACACTTAAAGTGTAACCTGATGCAAAAATCTCTCTTTCTTCAGATATATCATCTCAGGGAAGGACAATAAGACTGACCCTGAGAAAATGAAAACTGTCTGCAACATGCCAGTACCAAAGTAGTCCAAGTAGTTCAGAGATTCCTTGCTCTACCAGGATTGTATCACTATTACATACCCAATTTCTCCACAAGGGCTTTACATGCTTTACATGTGATGAGGTAAGATGGAATCAGGTAGAGAGATGTCCAAGGGCCTTTGAGGACATAAAAATGGCTACTAACACAGGAGGAGGGTGGGGAAGAAGGGGTTTGACCTGTGCTTTAAGGTTTTCACTGTTCTGGGCAGCTGAGGAAATATTATGCCATATCAGAAAGAGGATGCCTAGCCATGGTGTGGGCTATGGCGCAATGGAGACCTGGAAGGAGCTCACTTGGAGGTAATGACTGACCATCCAACACTTACATAGGTCTGTAACCACCAGATTTCCTCTTCTAGGCTTTTCAGATGGATCATCTACCTCCAAGAGAATGACGTTAGGGCCATATATTGGAAATGGGAATATAATGTGGTTCCAGGTCGCATTATCATGCAGCCAAGCCCCTCTCTCTTAACCAAGCATAACTGCTGCATGTGAAGCCTCCCTCCCAAAGGCTGACTTCCCTCTGGACTGGATGGATATAGCCAGTGCACAAAAGAGTAATGATGAAGTACAAATATTAATGAAGGAGGTAATATAAAACCCAAATCCAAAAGTCCAGAGAGAGTTCATTATTCATTGAAGAATGGATTCATTTCACTATGTACCTAAATGTGACCATGGACACACTGTTCAGTCATACATCCCAGTCAAGCTAAGAGGGACATTTCTACATTTGACCCTGTCAGTGGCTGTGCCAGGCTAAAAACACTCCTACAGTTGGACGGTGTTTAGAAACACTGCAAGGAATGCACTATGTGCCAAAATTAAAACCAGGCACAATTAAACTATATTGGACAGTTATGCTCTACGTCTGTATTAGAATCTTGATACATGATTGGAGTAGACGTGAGACCATTTCCAAAAAACTCCAAACAATGACTATCTATTAGTCATTGTTCAAATGTTGATGCTGGTGGGATATTTTTATGAATGTTCATGGCTTTTCTGAGTATGTATGTTGTTGTATAGGACTTCACTCCTCCTATGTGTGTAATGTGCTTCTTCTGTTGTGGGGTTCATTTGGACTATTAAGAATTATGAGAAGTCCTGTAAAGGTCTGGAGAGTACTGCAGGGGAACTTCACCTCTCCATCTATCAACACATCACCATATCATAAAAAATCTCATGGACAGATGCTCCTACTGTCCCA
>NC_137518.1:11805000-11820000 GCF_041902795.1 Electrophorus electricus | reverse complement strand
CCCCTGAGCCACTAGAGCCCAGCATGCTGTAACCCCCATTCTCCCCTATTCCACACTATCTTTTCTATCAATTTTCTTCTACCAAATGACCTTATAATCTCATTGTAGCAGCTTTGGAGACATGGTGGAGCATCGTCTGCAGGACAGAGCGTCTGTCAGTAATTCAGTAGCTGATTGAAATTGGGCACATCAGCACCTAATTCTGGATCACCTATTTAAACACTGTTCCTCTTTCAGTAGGCTACCTGATGTAGAGAGAGAGAGAGAGAGAACCCAGGCACTGAGCGAGCTTGGGACTGTGTGTGTTTGGTGACAAGATATGTTTTGAGAAGATATAATTACGATGGTGCTTTTTCCTCTTTGTTTCAGTTCATTGTCTTGTTCTTTTGCAATAAATTAAATTCACTACTGCTCTCTCTCCCCAATCCTGCCTCTGACCCTTCCTTCCATACAGCCAGTATCACAGTGGTACTGAAACACAGGGGATAAAGGGAGGTCTTCCCAGCAAGTGAAGTAATCAAGTCATTAGTCAGCATGCTGCTTGCATAACATCAAGAGCTCATTGACCTGCACCACGAGCACTCTGAAGCTCTCACTACGGATCAGGCTGAGGATCACCAAGTCTCGAGGCAGCGCCACAACAACCACCTACGACTGCTGCCTCTGAACCACCTGCTGACCTCCAAGCAGCTGGACTAACCCGAGAATGCCCCGGGGGATTCTGGTTCTCTGGAGAACAACATTGAAAGGGAAACTGTATGTCAAGACCAGACAGTTCGACCCATGGTGGACGCACTGGTAGGTCAGTGTAACTGACAGACAGAGAGTTGACCGATACGTGCCACTGTGCTACCCCCATTTCTCACTTATTAATGACCATTTGTGTAAAGTGACAAGCAACATTCAAACAGAGGAAGTGAGCTCTCAGGATTTTGTGCCACACAGCCACATGGAAAGCTGTTCCACATGGCTCACAGCCCCCTGGCCAGTCACCTAGCACAAAATAAAACATTAAGCCTCAAGGGCCACTTTTACTGGCCTGGCATCTGAGGAGATGTGCGTAGGTGTTGTGCATCATGCTCAGGGTGCTAATTAGTTCATCTCCTTATGATACCGAGAGCACCTCAAATTACTGGCCAAGTAGCAAGGACCCTTGAGGTCACACGGCAGGTGGGGAAGGTCGAAAATGAGGTCTGAAAAATGGACAGGACAATGCACTCCAGATTTACCAACTTAACCCCCTGAAACCCTGGTGGAAAATAGTCCTGACTGCCCTCTTAGAGAGAAAGGTTGGGTCCAGAGATCCTGACGGTTTGCAAGCACACTTGGGTGGTAATCATCTATCCCTGACTCAAAGAGCCGATGTAACTGTATGCTTTTTTTTTTACGCTGAATTTAAGTATGGGATCTCCTTAACTCCAGCATCCTGCCACATGGATTGGTAATCCAGTGGGTTACTCCTCCACTCAGGATCTTGGAGCCCCAGAATCCTGTGCTGTGCTGTACTTTGGTTGAAGGTATTGCAGGTTCAGCAGGATAAGTGTGCCTTGATTAATCTTTCTGGTTGGAATCTGATACTAATTAATTCATACTCTTCATGCTCATGGCAAAACAAAAAGAATGCTGCAATAATGTGGATTCTGGGATTCATCATGTATTATTAAAAATAAATATTGGGTTTTAAGAACTAATCAAATAATACCAGTGTATGTGATAGGTATGGAGATGGAAATGAATAAAATGTAACTGCATATGCTCAATGATTCTTATATCATGAATGACAATAAATTACATTTCTATCAAATAGATGTAATATTTACAATTTTGTTCCATATGAAAAAGAATAAAGTAAATGTTGTCAAAACTAAAACTTATCATCATACAGATAATTAATCTTAGATATGAATGATATAACACTGCTTTAGGAATTTTCTCAATTACACAGTCAGTTTAAAAAAAATTACACAGTCAGTTTTAAAAAAATACAAATAAAACAGAACAAGACTGCCGTCAGCTCCTTTAATCCCTGTAGGACATCTTACACATCCCACCATACAGAAATGAGAAAGGAAGGAGAAAGAGAAAATAACTGGGCTGTGACTCCTGACTCCTGACTCATAAAGCAGTACTCCTGACTCCTGACTCATAATGTAGTACTCCTGACTCCTGATTCCTGTCTCACAAAGCAGTACTCCTGACTCCTGACTCATAAAGCAGCACTACTAAATCCTGAATTATGAAGCCACACTATTGACTCCTGACTCAAAAAGCAACACTCCTGAGTCCTGACTTATAAAGCAGAACTCCTGACTTTGCTGATATACTCAAAATTCCAGGAGGAATCCAGGCGAATATCCACAGATACTTATCAGTGTATGTAAATATATAGAGAATTACACACTTGATGATCTACCATAAAGGACACATCAAATAATATCTGGTGACTCTAAATGGAAAGAACCTGTGGTTTACCTGGAGAGGACTGGTCACTGGAGGCTACCAGCGTTGCAGGAGTTGGCCGCCTTCTCCTGATCTATACAACAGAGAACAGCAGACATGTGATCAGTGTATGGATTTGATGTCTTGATATTTGACGAATGAGTTTTTCAAAAACACATATTCTGTTTACTATGTGACATTTTGGGAATGCTTAATATAAACACTCGACAAAAAGATTTATAGTCATTTAGTTGTGTTTGTTTATATAGCACATTTAAAAAGAACCAAAGTTGAACAAAGAGCTTTACATCCAGTTAAAAAAGTAAAACAAATGCAAAGCTACTAAAATTTCAAACTCAAAAACAGCACTGCACTCAGACAAAACATAAACAAAATGAGCTGATGTTTTAAGCTGAAATGTAAAAGTAATGACAGGGGGTCTAATTAACAGATTTAAAATGTTTTAGTCTGGGAGCAGCCACAGAGAAGATAGGATCTACTTTCATCTTTAGCAAGAATCATGGCGCAGACAAGAGCAATTGTTTAGAAGATCTAAGAAACCAGACTGTTGTGTGTTATTGAAGATCAGAGGTGTAGGGTTGTGTTAACCCATGAGCTTTAAAAACAAACCTTAAAGCAAACCTTAAAAATAACCTTATAATCAATTCTAAACTGAAGCAAGTATGGAGGAAATATGATCTCTCTTCCACGAATTGCTGAAGAACTGGCTTCAGCATTTTGAAATGTAGAGATGTGACTGTGTAGCCCTCTTATACAGTAAATTACAGTAGTCCAGGTGGGACTGAATTAATGCATGAATAAATGTTTCAAGGTCTTTGGAGGAGAGAAGGGATTTTTAATTAGCTATTAGCTATTTAGCTATTGTTCATAGTTGGAATGATTTTACAAGCGCTGATTTGTTTATAAAATTTCTGTGAATTATGCACTTGGGTTCAATGGTTTGTAGAGAGAAGTCCTAGTGTAGTGCCTGCCTGTGCTGTCTGGTTTCTGTGTGTGTTTTTTTACCTCTGCACTCTCTGTGCTCCATGCTCCTTAACATTATTTCCCTGTGGCTGTTTCAGCCCTTGTTAATCTATATACTTCTAACTTCTAAGTGTTCCCATTAGTGTTTGCAAAGTTTTGGTTTTATTAACACAACATTCTTGTCCCTAGTCCTGCCTGTTCCTTTCACTATTACTTCTGTTCTGTTTTTGTTGAACTTCCTAAAAAAAAAATTTCTGCTCATTGATTGAAATCCACTGTTGAAAATTATGGATGCATGAGAGGTTTCAGTGCCTCTGTGTAGTAGGTCGCTAGATATCGAATAAGCTACGAGTAAAAAAAAAAAACTCGTCTATGTTCTCCAGATTCTTGGTGCTTAGAACTTGCAAATATGGGGGCTATTAACAAATTAACACACATATTTGTGAGATTTTTTTTTTTCAATAGTCACATTTTAACTTATCAACCATTGCCTACATTTAAGTATCTTATTTTTCCAAGTGTAACATTTGAGGACTTCCTCCCCTATGTTAAAATATGTATAAACAAGAGATCCCAGAGACTTCAGGTTTAACATTTATTGTTAGCTGTGGCTAAAACTAACAATTGCAAAGAACAATGTTTTGGCATGCAGGAGATTAGTTTACAGGATGGCAGACCTCTATGAACTGAGGTCTATTTCTCAGCTACATGATAGTGAAGCCTGATCAATAAGAGAAGCACTAGCTTTACTTTAGTAGAACAAGACTATTCAGTTTATATTGTATGAAATTCACAGCATTGACATAACAAGGAAATACGATCAAAACATATTATTTTATTATGTTAAAGATTGAGCACTGATTTAAACTAAACAAGATTAAATATCATTATAACATGTTTTACAAAACAAAAACTGACCGAAAGAAAAAAGAGAGGCAAGATAAGCCAGAGGGATGAGGGAACTCTGGACAGTGGCTAAGGGAACTCTGGAGAGGAGCTGAGGGAACTCTGGAGAGGAGCTGAGGGAACTCTGGAGAGGAGCTGAGGGAACTCTGGAGAGGGGCTGAGGGAACACTGGAGAGGAGCTGAGGGAACTCTGGAGAGGAGCTGAGGGAACTCTGGAGAGGAGCTGAGGGAACTCTGGAGAGGAGCTGAGGGAACTCTGGAGAGGAGCTGAGGGAATTCATGAGGGAAATGAACAAATAAAGGCTACAGAAAAGCTCAAGGGGCAGGAGAGAGGGACCAGACAGACAGTGCCTGAGGTCTCTACCAGAAATACCAGCCCTGTCTTTCACCAGAATACTGAACAAAGACTGAACACCAGGAATCTGTTGAGCTGCAGGGAGACCAGTGTGGCGAATAGGCTCTGATTACTCTGGATCAGAGTACTAACTACAGAGTACCAGCTGGACTAAGCAGCAGACTTAGTGAAACGCTGTAAGAATAGCAAAACAAGATAAATGATTGTGGATGTAAGAAAGAATACAAAACATACTGCTGTATGGTTGTAATTCAGGCGTGGAGATGATAAGCACCTTCAACGTCTCATGGTTTTCACACCGGCGAAGACTAACCCTAACCCTAACTAACTCTCACTAGCCGTAAACCTAACCCTAAGCTTCAACATCTCATGGTGTTCACACCGGTGAAGACTAACCCTAACCCTAACCCTAATTAACCCTAACCCTAACCCATCACCAGGCTGGCTATTTCTCACACAACAGTTCACAGAAGAGCACACAATATTATTAAAGATCGTAGACATTCCCAATCAACTGACACACTACTGCCAACTATTAAATGGTACCATAACTATTACATTTGAGATCCAAGACCACCAGGATTCAGGACAGTTTTACTGGCTAGGCTATTAGGGTTACAGTTAGGGTTGCTGCTTAGGCTATTAGGGTTAGGTTTATGGTTACTGCCTAGGCTGTTAGGGTTAGGGTTACTGCCTAGGCTGTTAGGGTTAGGGTTACTGCCTAGGCTGTTAGGGTTAGGGTTAGGGTTAGTGTCTAGGCTGTTAGGGTTAGGGTTAGGGTTAGTGTTAGGGTTAGTGTCTAGGCTGTTAGGGTTAGGGTTAGGGTTAGTGTCTAGGCTGTTAGG
The DNA here is from genome assembly GCF_041902795.1 of Electrophorus electricus. NCBI lineage: Eukaryota > Metazoa > Chordata > Actinopteri > Gymnotiformes > Gymnotidae > Electrophorus > Electrophorus electricus. The sequence continues at coordinate 11,814,471 of NC_137518.1, read as the reverse complement.
GTTAGGGTTAGGGTTAGGGTTACTGCCTAGGCTGTTAGGGTTAGGGTTTAGTGTTAGGGTTAGTCTCTAGGCTGTTAGGGTTAGGGTTAGGGTTAGGGTTAGTGTCTAGGCTGTTAGGGTTAGGGTTAGGGTTAGGGTTACTGCCTAGGCTGTTAGGGTTAGGGTTAGGGTTACCGTCTAGGCTATTAAGCTTGTGAAAGATACTCACTTGCTCCCTCTTTTAACATGTCTAGTTTCTCTCATTAATATCCTCATTTCTCTAGGAAAATCATTGACCCTTCAAGTCTTTTTACACTTTATACATGTCTTAATCAGATGGCAATGCCGTCACATTTCATCCAATTTCATCTTTGTATATAATTTCTAAATCTGTTTATGTTTTTACAAGGAAGTAAGAATGAATTGAGCAAGTAATAATCAACTATGCAACCGCTTTATCTGTACATGTGTCCATATGTATGCTAGAATTGTAAAACATGGTAAACTCAAGGACAAGTTCTTGCTTGCTCCCTTTATATGCTCCGTACCCTTGGATATGTCATTTGCAGTAACACTTTACTAAAGGTATTGAGAAGACTGTATGACACCTACACAAGCCCCTCATGGCAACTGATTTAAAAAGCCATTTATCGATGCATATTCCAACAAGCGCCAGCTGCCAAAAAACTGCTTTTGTCAACTTTTCTCTTTCCTTAAAAATGAAAGAAAGAAACAAAGAATATATTACAAAGGTATTTCTTTTATGCTACAGCTTTCCAAAGCAATCCATTGGATTGTGTATAAATATAGTTGGTGGATTAAACTTTGGAATCATATTCTATAGAAGAAAAGCAATGCAAGCTGAAAAGAGGTCCATAATTATAGACTATTATTATTATTGTTGTTGTTGTTGTTGTTGTTGTTGTTGTTGTTGCTATTGTTGTTGTTACACATAATGGAAGCAGCTAAAAGAAAATGTTGTATTAGTCATTATATAAAGTAAAACTGAACTGCTTTATATAATAATGTCATACTACACAAAAGCATTCATTTTGAATGCAGAATAAAACAGCCGAATTTACTGTGAAATATTCTATACTAGATATTAGATATTTATTGAGAATTAAGAAATTATATTTATATTTTATAGGACAGAAAAGACATAAATCAGAAACGACATACAGCTCACCATCACAAATGCACAGAGCTGGAAAGACGTGTTTAGTTGTGCATAGCCTTAAAATAGAAACATCTCCATTAAAAAAAAAATTGCGCTTTTTGCAGGAGAGGGAGAAAGAGACTGAGAAGGAGAGAGATAGACAGAGAGACACAGCTGCCACGTAGCCTTTACATTTTACATCCAATTCAAACTAATTATTTAATTTTGTATCCATTTGTTCATTTAAGCAATACATAAATGCAAGGAAACGTCATCATCAGCTGCTGTTCTGTCAGCGCTAAAAGATTTTTTTCAGCACTCTCCTTTAGAAATCTCATGATTCATGCAGACACACACAGATGAACTTACCTGCTCAGCTGCTGCCGGGTCCAAATGAGAGTCCAGGAGAGGGACAGTAAACTGAATTTTTCGCGGGCTCCCGGTTTCCATAGTCGCAATAGAAAATGAGGCCGAGAGAGAGAGAGAGAGAGAGAGAGAGAGAGAGAGAGAGAGAGAGAGAGAGAGAGAGACTAAGGGAGGATTGAAAGACCGAGGACAAACAGAGGAGGATGAAGTGAGAGCAAGCTGATGCAAGAGAAGGATTTGTGTGAAGAAATGTGAGGTATAAATGATTTTCTTTCTCTCGTCTTGGCTTGTGTTTGGAGTACAGACTCGGTCCTTTATGTTCCGGTCATTCTGCCTCTCTCCGCTGCGGTAAAAGAACGCTGTCAGACGCACTGTTGCCACGCCCCCTTTTCTGTCTCGCTTTCTTGTTTGCCGCTTAAGCCCTCCTCCTCCCCTCCCCTCCCCTCCTCCCCTCTCTAATAGACCAATCCACCACACAGCTCGTCCCCTATTGGCTGCTTCAGCTTGTGCTCATCTTTTAACAGATGAGAACCTCTTTAGTCTCACCCTTGACTAGAGTCCATCCTGAACATTGTTTGGTACATCACACACACACACACACACACAGACTCACACAGCAGTGGCCTTTTTCATTTTTTATTTTGGGTTAAAAATATTTTTACATATTTTAAAAGAAAGGCTTTCCTGATGGTCAAGAGAAGATAAATCAATTAACTCTGAAAAAAAGGCCCTGTAGTACATCTCTACACTTACATCACATGTTCTTTTGCTGAAGCCCAATGTGCATTATGAAAGGTTTTGTACTAAAACATTCTAATGGGGCTGAATCTCAATGGTGTGTATGTTGACTCAATGTACTTAACTGTTAGAGTGTTAATTGGGAAATAATTAGTTGGGAAATAAGTAATTGGCAAATAGCAGGGCAGAGCAGTAGGCTGGGGAGTCTAACAGAACTAGTTTGCTAGTGAGGATACAGACTGTGTTTGTGTAAAGTTGCAATGCAGCATTTTTGTGTTTTTACGAGCTCAGCACACACAGCAGTGAACAGTGCCTTTGTGATCCTGTCCTCTAACAGCTTGGGGCAAGTCTACAACTGAATAATAAAAAAAAAGAAGAATGACATTAATAATGCTAATAAAATTTGTTCAGTGGGTCATGGTGTATTTGATCTTAATCCATATATCATTTTTTAAACTCTGACATAAATTTTAATTTTTAACATGTAACTGGTCAGCTTGTTAAAACTGAAGGATGAATAGATGCTGCCAAATAGACAGTGATAAAAAATCTGCTTCAGCTTGGGAGAATCTTTAAATAGGACAGGGACCCCATGAACAAGGCTAAAGCAAGAAAGAATGATTGAATAACAAAAAAAAAAACTATATAGCCAAGTCTATATAAGTATAATGACCAAATCTATATATGAAAATGTGTGACACTATTTGAGAACTGCAATCCACAAGCATTGATTCATTAGTTACTGGCCTTTTTCACAATAATTAATTGTATTTGGAATATGCCTATCTTGATCATATCACTGCACTTGAAAACTGGTGTCAGACTGGTGTCAACTACAGATAAATGTATTAAAAACAAAGAAGCTTGTCATAGAGAGGAAAGTGTACAAGATCAGTGGTGTTATGCTACTAACACTCAACAAACAAGAAGAGAATGTGGAACAACCAAAGCATTTCGCAATTGTCATTTATCTCGGTTTGTTTTAGCATTGAATAATTATCTGTAGCCCCTTTAACTAGAATGATTATAGTAAGGATCATAGCCTGCTGGTCTTCCATTTATTACTATTAAATACTACGTGTTTTGTTTGTTTTGCATTTTATTTATCATTTTATCATACTGTGTTTAAATGAAGGAGTCAAACACAAATCTCCACCATGGTGGATAATAAAGTTAAACCTTATCTGGGCCCTGACATCAGCATACTGGAGCAGTTTCATATCTCAGTTGTATAAATGGAGAAGACCAGCAGAGACACTCATGATAATATCAGTACAGCATGAGTACCTGACTAAGTATCAGTACAATATCAATACCTGGCTCAGTATCAGTACCTGGCTCAGTGTCAGTACAGTATCAGTACCTGGCTCAGTATCAGTACAGTATCAGTTCCTGGCTCAGTATCAGTACCTGGCTCAGTATCAGTACAGTATCAGTACCTGGCCTCAGTATCAGTACAGTATCAGTACCTAGCTCAGTATCAGTACCTGGCTCAGTATCAGTACCAAGCTCAGTATCAGTACCTGGCTCAGTATCAGTACCTGGCTTCCTCTCCCCAGTCCCATCTGCTGGTTTAATGTTACCAGTGCTCAACCTTTGCTCTGTCTCATATCAACCTTATACCCCCTGTTATCTCAACACTGGATTACTGAATCTCTCTCTTTGCAGGACTCCCTGTACATTCCATTAGACCCTTGCAGCTGAAAAAACACATCACCGTTCCCTGTATCCACCGTTTCCACACATTATATTTAAAATCCTAACACTTGCCTACAAAGCCAAAACTGGACCTAGTCCCTCATAACTGTAAGCACTTGTCTGCCCCTGAACCATATCTCACACCCTTCATGCCCCTAGTGCCCCATCTACTTGAACCACTGCTGCCTAAGAGACGAGGAAGTCACACCTTAAGACTTTTTTCTGTACCAGCACCCAAACCCACTACCTGTCTGTACATCAGAGTTTTTTGCTGTCTTCAAACCTACACTAAAGACCCACATTTTTAAGCAGAATTTGAATAATCACTTCAAGACACTTAAATAATCAACAATCCTTTCCTTACTTGTCTACATAAAACAGTTTGTGTTTCCTTGTGTGTATTCTCTCTGACAGAGACCAGTGTACTGGAATAAGGTTTCCTCCCTGGAGAAAACTAAGCACTATTGTAAGTCAATCTAGACAAGAGTGTCTGTTAAATGCTGTAAATGTAAACATGCAAACAACTTTCTCCTTTCCGCATATCACAGAGGCTAAACATCTTCATTTCAACTATTTTTAGATGACAATGTCCAAACAGAACTGACAGTAGATTTCAATTGTAATCTGTTCATGTGTGCAGGTCGGGTCATGAGCCAATTATATCTGCCAATCTGTAATTTTGCACCAGTTGTTCAAGTTCTCTGTCCACTGCAGTAAACTGCCAGGTGTGCTGATGTGTCTCTGCTGATGCCAGCTCTTCCATCGAGAGTGTGCTGATGTACTGTATTTCTGCATGGTACTCCAGGTGCTCTATCAAGAGTGTGCTGATGTACTGTCCCTCTGCATGGTACACCAGGTGCTCAGCAATGGACAGGTGAGTCCTTCAGAGATCAATAGCTGCTCACATCCCTCTGTGGGGGATTTATTTAGCTCTTACTGCCTCAGGAGAGCAGTCAGCATAGTGAAAGACCCATCCCACCCTGGAAAGCATCTGGAAAGACCTGCTGGCCTCTGACAGATGCTTTAGGTCCATCATATAATAGATACACAGACATAAGAACAACTTCTACCCCAGAGCCATATGAGAACTGATCAATCCCAAACACTGACTATGACAGCTGAGACCTGTACAACAGTACATATAAGTATATTTATAGAAACACTGTGCAAATGATACAGTCTAATGGTATCTTGCATGCACACATTCCTAAAATGCACTAATTGTTCATAGGGCCACAGTATTTTAGCCAATTTGCAATATCTGATTCACTATATACAGTTTTCAATGTGCAATATCTAATCTGCTATTTGCAATGAATATTTTTCATTCATTTATACGTGTATTTATTTATGTATGTATTTTATCTTATTTGTTATTAACCTCCAGAAATTCTCCCATGTCAACTCCCTGCTGCAATCCCTTTCTTGACCTGCATAAGAGTGGTGGGATGAACTTCCCCTGGAAGACAATTTTGTCTACAAATTCCATATTATTACCCTTACATTCATTTGTAAATATTTCTAAAATACCATTTTGCCAATATACATTATTTCCACAGTTACATTGTAAGTACTACAAACTCCTGATTGTTGTGTGTAAATATGATCTGATGTGCCATGATTTGGTATAAATCTAATCTGAATAAACATAATTCAGGGAATGCTTCATAGGGAAGTTTATAAATCTTGAATTAATAATACTAAACATTCCTCTGCTTACAGTTCACACAGTTGACTCTGGAATTATTGTGTGTGTGCATGCACATTTGATAATTTCGTTTAAGGTGCTATCAGGCGTGGGGTTTTTTTGGTTTTTTTTGAGTTTCAAGTATTGCTCCCACTAGAAGTACTCCTGGCCACTAGGCGTCAGTGTTTTCCATGCGAATATGTGAAGACTGAATCATGGTATTGCAGAAAAGCACTTACTGGTAATTTGTTTAGCCAGAAAGCTTTCCTTTCTTTAAAAACATTGCTGTACTTACAGCTCTAGATGACAGAGTTTTTCTTCTGTTTTTCTTCATCTTCTTATTTTACTCATATAAGTTAACTTGTGAGGTGCCTTTAGAGGCCAGGAGCACATTCACAGTGAAGGATCTCCAAGGCTTTTCACTGTGGTTAATGGTGTTGTAGATTAATGCCAATGTTATATCACTTTGTCATTTTTGTAAAGTTGTGTTCTTGCTTAATAAGGTTATGCTGCCTAATTTTGTTTGCTTTTTAAATGCTGTTGTGATTTGACAGAACTGAAACAAAGCCTCATGCGAGAATAGTTTCCTATTCATGAGGTCATATGGTCATGAGATTTTCCTGCTTTCAGAGATTAATAAATGAAAACACTACAACAATACTAGCAGTTGATTTAACTCTGTTGTTGCTGCGAAATAAGGGCCATACTGTCACAGATACAAGGATGGTATGGTTTGATATGAATTTAACTGTACATGACTAAAACAGTAGGAACTCAAAGGGAAAATAGACAAAGGAAGAATGAAGAAGAGACAGGTCTGGACCACTCCTAAATTTTTTCAGAGCTATATGAGAAAATTCTAACTAAACAAGAAAGCACTGGTGAATGTGGCAAGTTAAATCATTCGTTTGATCAAGGAGAAGTTATTGCTCATGTGAGCGATTGATACAAGTGGCACTTGCACAAGACCCAGTGTATTGGCTTCCCCTCTGGGCATCATCCCATGACGCCCATGCCCATGCCATATGGTTTTGATCTTGGTTTCAGTTCGTTGTCTGCTTCATCTCATGCTCTGTACACCCCACCCCTAATGTTCCTCATTACATCATGTGTTTCTCCCCCTCATGTGCCTGTTATTGTTGCAAAGTCTACCATTAACTGAAGTGTTTTGACTTGAGCTGTTTTCACTTGAGCTGTTTTGACTTGAGCTGTTTTCACTTGAGCTGTTTTCACTTGAGCTGTTTTCACTTGCTCTGCTTGATCTGTCAGTGATCTTTGTTTTGTTTCTCTTGTCTTTTCTGAATATAGCCTGTTCTTCTAATCTTCTGCATAACCCCTTCTAAGTCTGTTTGCTCTTTTAATTAGTCTGACCTGATTATTGTGACCTGATTTTTAGCTTGCATTTTGGGTTTGTCTTCCTGTGCCTGCATCCTGTCCTTCCGATGTGCAACATATAGTTTTGGCATCTCACTCTGGAGTGGGATAACACTGGTATTTAGCCTGTGTTATAATGATGAGAGAAGTTAGACTCTTACTTTATTTCCAAATTTAGTTTTCATAGAACATACACAAAACATAAAAGATCCTGTGAGCACAACAGATCTGGTAAAACATCGGCAAAGCCTCGTGTCGCGCTAAATGACATATGATAGTAATATTAGTAGCTTATGATCTCTCAGGAATGTAGACACACATGGGTATATTTAACTATGTTTTCTCCTTCAGTCTACAGACTGTTTAGGGTTCAGACTACTGGAGCTCCCATTCAAAAAATGAGAACGAGAGATAAGGTGGAGGTTGTGTAAGAGGTAGGTTCCCAGACCTTACACCTATAACTAATGTCTTATAGCACAATTTAAATCATAAATTCAGGATGGACAGAGAGTAAGGGATAACACATCCACAGTGGTCAGTGACTCATACACTCTGATGACCAAACTTCAATGAACTCACACCACAAACTCTCACTCTGATAACTGAACTTCAATGAACTGACACCACATACTCTCAAGTGGTCTTGGTCATTACCACTATGTGGTATGTGTCTGCTGACATTGGCAGCACACTTCCCAATATCAGAGATACAGCAACACCAGTACCCCTTAATCCCGTGATTGGCTGTTGTCCCTCATCATCCTCGGTGAGTGAGAGAGAACCTTGGAAAATAAAGGGCTGAAAAGCAGGTTCTACACATTCAAACATATCCGAGGGTAGATCACTCATCACATTTATTTTCTTAGCTGTTCTTGCTGCTTTGTGCTGTACGGTCAGACAAGACGCAATGACGTGCCCTTTTTTGTGACGGTAAAAACACTCGTGGTGGTTTCAGGGTTTTGCGGGGACTAGGACTGAGCAGATTCATTGTCACATAGGTATGTGGAGTAAACTCAGTTTTGTGAGTTAGAACAAATGCGCCCACCCAAGTTGCAGCAGAAGTCACAGTGCTTGCTTTCTGCTTATTCAGATAAACAACAACCACTTCTGGGAGACGATTTTTAAACTTTGTGAGTAAAATCAGCTATTTTAGCTGGTCAAACATTCTACTCAAACTACACAAATTCTCCAGTAATTCTGTATGTATCTGGCTGGGGGATTTTTTCAAACACTGAAAATTCTGTCTATAGGCTTCTGGCACCAACTTAGAGTATTGCAGCTTTCACAACATCATAGTTAAAGCTTTGTTCTAAAGTTAATGAGTTAATGAAGGCCCTCCGGATCCATGCTCTGCCTCCAGATCGTTGCATCCTTATCTGCCTTTACGACCTCGAGCTGTAGGGCCCGCACACCCTCAGTAGCTCCATTTCACGCTCCTGCCTCTGAGTTTCCAGCGTCACGTCCTTCAGTTTCAAAACCAGCATCGGATCACCACCAGGTAATTGGAGGACCCGAGACTCTTTGCGTGAGCCGACCACAGAGACGCCTCTGGCTTCCACCATGGACACGTCCTGTTTCAGGTTGAACGCAACACCAACAGGACCACCTTGTTCTGCCAAAATTCCCTCTTCTACTAAGCAGGCCTCTACGACTTCCTTAATTTCCCCTTTTGTGGTTGAACGGGACACCACAACATCAAAGATATCCACTATTAGTAGCAGGTCTTTCTTTCTACACTGGTCAAACTGCTCCAGTTATTAGATGATTAAGTCATTATATTATTATGTCATTATGTCATTTTGTTTAGCCATATTTAAGCCTGTTTAGTTTCCATGACTTGTCATTTTTATTATAATGGCTTTTTTTTTGTTCCCATTAGGGTACTTTTATGTTTGGTTTCGTTTTTGTTCATTTCATTAAATAATTTAGTTGACGAATTGTGTTGGCACCCTTCCTTTTTTTCTGTATGTTCTACACCTGTGCTTTATTAAAAAACAAAAAGCAAATAGGCCTGGAAATAGTCTCTGGCATTGACTTGACAGTGGAAGGCTCAAACAAAGCAAAATAGCAGGACTGTCTCAATGCACATCTGTGCTTTTTCCTCCAATTCCTGATAAAGATCCCTCTCTAAAGATTTACCGCTTGGAGATTGCTCTGAAACAGACGTGTTAGACCCTGTGCATATCTTATGTTTTCAACTTTTTTCTTTCACTGAAAATATGATTGGTTTTATGACCCTTCGTGCTTCTGGACCCTTCAACAACTTTCTAACCCCAAATGAATTATTTTTATTTCATTGTGAGAAAAATTGGAAAATGGTTGTCTAAAGAATATATGTATTTGATATTTTTTATTTCTTTAAAAATCTTTAATTGCATTTATAATTAAGCAAATTGTTAATGAATTGTCTGGTTGTCTTTATTTACATAATGAAATTATTCATTTGCTCATGGGAGTCCTTAAATAAGAG
>NC_137518.1:11797500-11800000 GCF_041902795.1 Electrophorus electricus | reverse complement strand
CACAGTAGTCTAATGTTAACAGACACACTCACACTGTAGTCTGTCAACAAACACACTCACACAGTAGTCTAATGTTAACAGACACACTCACACAGTAGTCTAATGTTAACAGACACACTCACAGTAGTCTAATGTTAACAAACACACTCACACTGTAGTGTAATGTTAACAGACACAGTCACACAGTAGTCTAATGTTAACAGACACAGTCACACAGTAGTCTAATGTTAACAGACACGGTCACACAGTAGTGTAATGTTAATAGACACACTCACACAGTAGTCTAATGTTAACAGACACGGTCACACAGTAGTCTAATGTTAACAGACATGGTCACACTTGCACTCCAAATGGAACTGAGCTACTGAATATGTTGCCAGAATATTGGCAGCTAAAACTGAGTCTGGATTCACTTCTTTGATTAAATTCTCAGCATGAATTTTAGCAATGCAGCATGGCAGGTGCATCGCAGAAGTAACTTCACTTCATGCTACAAGAGCCCCAACTGTGCTTTAAAACATTAGACTGTTTTTATTTAAATGAGAAATATCATTGTTTTTTCCATTTCTTCTATCAGGAATTTTGGATGGTACCATAACTGGAAATGGAGCATAGTGCATTATGAAGATTTATTAAAATGGCAGGCAACAGATAAATAGATAAACAGATAAATGTTGTGCAGTAATAAGTGCAAGACCACACAGAAAATGAGCAAACAGGAACATTATAATAAAATGCATTCTATTATACCCTCATATACTCTATTATACTCTCTTATACTCTATTATGCTCTCATATATTCTATTATATTCTCTTATACTCTATTATGCTCTCATATATTCTGTTATACTTTCTTATACTCTATTATGCTCTCATATATTCTATCATACTCTCATGTACTCTATTATACTCTCATATACGCTCATATACTCTATTATACTCTCTTATACTCTATTATGCTCTCATATACTCTATTATACTCTCGTGTACTCTATTATGCTGTCATATATTCTATTATACTCTTATATATTTTGTTATACCCTCATGTACTCTATTATACTCTCATATATTCTACTATACTCTTATATATTCTATTATACTCTCATATATTCTACTATACTCTTGTATATTCTATTATACTCTAATATATTCTATTATACGCTCATGTACTCTATTAAACTCTCATATACTCTATTATACTCTCATGTACTGTTATTTTCTCATATACTCTATTAAACTCTCATATAATGATGGGTTTTGCATGGATCATCCTGTAATTTTCATGTTTTATTTATAACCTGTCCAGGAAACGCTGTAAAAGTTAAGTGATGTATTTTCCTGGCATTGATGTGCTTTAAACCAAGAAAGTGTTTTGAACTTGACCAACAGTGACCTCTAGAGGCAACAAGTTGCAGTGAAAAAGAGTTTCTAATAAAGTTATATTGAATTACACACCTATGTTCACACCTGAAAATCATAGCTATATGAGCTTACTGTACATCCAGTTACAAAACCATGGACATTACTAAGGAGGTTCTCCCCACCACCATACTGCAATCACAGCCTCCACTCTTCTGGAAAGACTGTCCACAAGATTCTGGAGTACATGCCCATTCAGTCAAAAGAGCATTGAGTGGTCAAAAAGGTCTTGCTCACAACTGATGTACCAATTTATCCCAGTCTGTGTAGGCCACTGGAGGTTCTCTACCAAACATTTTAAATAATGTCTCTATGGGCCACACCTTTGTCACAGGGCCACAGGTTTTTCCCCACACAGCCAGAAAGTTTGACATATATAATTGTTTCAAATGTCTTTGTGTGCTGTGGCATTAACATTACGCTTCCCTGGAATTAAACAGCCCAGACCCTGAAAAACAGCTCCAGACCATTATCCCTGCTCACTCCTCATTATCCCTGCTCACTCCTCATTATCCCTGCTCACTCCTCATTATCCCTGCTCATGCCTCATTATCCCTGCTCACGCCTCATTATCCCTGCTCACTCCTCATTATCCCTGCTCACGCCTCATTATCCCTGCTCACTCCTCATTATCCCTGCTCACTCCTCATTATCCCTGCTCACGCCTCATTATCCCTGCTCACTCCTCATTATCCCTGCTCCACCCAAATCTACTGTTGGCACACTGCATTCTGTCTGGTGCCAGTCAATCCCGGGTTGGTAGAGATTTCATCCTATGACAGTGTGGCCCATTCTACTGCTAAAGTGTGCCTTTTTGCTCTTGTGCTTCGTGAGTGTGGCTGAAACACCCATACTCAATAATACACAAACTTTAGTGTATATTGTGACCATAAAGTATATATATATATATATATATATATATATATATATATATATATATATATATATATATATATATATATATGACAGATCAATGACATACATTTATTTGAAAATAAATTGACTAATTTTTGAGTCTAGCAATATCTTAGCAAGATACTTCAAAAATTCTGACAAGAAATATACTGAAGACCTTTTGTAA